>NC_086445.1:201882036-202082036 GCF_028390025.1 Pseudophryne corroboree | reverse complement strand
GATTGATGAGAGTGCAGATATATATATATATATATATATATATATATATATATAGAGAGAGAGATATATATATATATATAGATATATATATAGATAGATAGATCTATATAGATAGATATATAGTCTTTGCTGCATGAGTTAATATTTGCTATTCCCTTTGCAGATCCGTCTGAAAATGCTTTTTTCCCGAGCTCCCTCTTCGGTGACTATAGCAGTGACCATTCTAATGGTTCTCCTGACCTCTCAATGCTGCCTCACCTCGCAGACCTGGTTAGTTATAGTATACAGAAAGTCATTGGATTTGCAAAGATGATACCTGGATTTCGGTAAGATTTTTATTTACTCAAAAAGGTCATCTATGGCAGTGTAAACCATAAATGTTATAATCTGTTACATTTTTATTCAGATGTGTCCTCATACACCAGGGGTGGGCAATTAAATTCTATAGGTGGCCACATGAAAAATCTGAACTGTGTTGGAGGGCCAAACCAATGATAACTTGAACTTAATTATGCTCAATATATAATAAAAGCACAAATCTACTTTTAAATGTCATTTTTTTCTGCTATTGGCTTGTAATGTGCACTGTATGACCGGTTGCTGTCCTATTGCTGCAAGACTCACCCTGGATGCTGGTCTGACTGGATCTATAAAGCACCCCGAAGTTTAAGCAGGAAGTGACAGGGCAAAGCTGTCTTCCCGCGGGATACACGTCATCAGGCGCTGGTTGCTAGGGACCCAGGGGGCGGTGACCGCCGGCAGTGACTGCCCGTGCACTGCAGCTCTGTAGCTTGCGACTCGTGGGCAGTCACTGGGCCTCAATTGTTAAGCTGCATCGCAGGGTCTTTGTGACCTAGCGATACAGCACAGTGTGTGGTGCAGGGAGCCTGAGAGCCGCGGGTCCCGTGTGTGTGAGATTAAGGGGAGAGTGCCGTGTGACTGGAATAAATATGCGGGCCGGACAGGGATTGCCAAAGGGCCGTATGTGGCCCGCGGGCCGTACTTTGCCCAGGTCTGTCATACACTGAGCATCTTTACACCATACTGAGCGAAACTCCCATCGTGACTGAGGTGCTCCAAGATGACTGTGTTACTGTATTTTATGAAAGTTTGCGACTTAATCGCATCACAGGAGCAGTGAAAAGACTCATTGTGCTATAGATACTAGGCTTTGACTTTAACTGCACAGCAATTGGTTTTATATATGTAGAAGTTGCACATAAAGCACAACGGAACTTGGCGTGAGGAAAAACTGCAGTCCCTCACATCGGAGCCCTTTTTATAGAGATTCGGAGTCATTCGCACAAAGATGTACAAGTGTCACAAGCCCTAGTGATCTGTGTGTGTTAGCAGTGCACTTTTGTCATTTTAATTTGTTTTATTTATCCAAATAATTTTTTAGCGGCCGAGTCATCTGGGACCTGGCATGCCAACAGGGGCTATTAGGTGGGACTGAAGGAACAGTATAAGAGGACACATCTGTAGAAATCGTGTCTCTCAAAAATACGGACATATCACTTGCAAATTATTTATTACATCAGATAGCAATATTTGGAAAAGACCAACAGCCTCCAAACTGCCCCAAAGCCCTGTTTCTCTTACGTCCTAGAGGATGCTGGGGTCCACATTAGTACCATGGGGTATAGACGGGTCCACTAGGAGCCATTGGCACTTTAAGAGTTTGAGAGTGTGGGCTGGCTCCTCCCCCTATGCCCCTCCTGCCAGACTCCGTTTTGAAAATGTGCCAGGAGGAGCCGGTCACAGCTAGGGAGCTCCGTAGGAGTTCTTTTAGTTTTATTATTTTGAATAGAGTTTAGGCACAGGGAGGCTTCTGGCAACAGCCTCCCTGCTTTGTGGGACTAAGGGGGGGAGTAGTGTCCGCCCTGCGGGGTCTGAGCCACTATCTCCACTGACAGGACACTGAGCTCCTCAGGGGATCGAACGTTCCCCGCCACAGGGATCACTCACCCCAGCAGCATGCTGCCACCCCCTTACAGAGCCAGAAGATCGGTGGCAAGTTAGTCACCAGCCCCCCTAGCAAGCGGGGAGCCGGTGTGAAGATGGCGGCAACAGGGTATGGAATGCAGTACTAACTGCGCTCGCGTGCTCAGCGGTACATAGTGCTGGCGCTGTGAGGGACCCCCTGAGCCAGCGCCTACACCCTACATTGACCTCCAAGCCTGTCAGGGTCCCTGGATCGCTGCCAGCACAATTCCTCAGGCCAAAATAAATCTTCAGAACAGCGGGAAGACAGCGCCATGTAAGGGGGCAGAGCTTCTCCTCAGAGCGGACCCAGCAGCGTTCAGCGCCATTTTCCTGTCTGCAGAAGCGCTGTCAGTGTGAGCTGCCACTCCAAATCAACTCCAGTTATCTTTTACGGTACCAGGGGGTTGTAGAAGGGGGGGGGGGGCTGTGTACAGACTGTGTGACCTATTAAGGTGCACAGTCAGCGCTGGTTAGGGGTCTCCCTATTTATCTATCTAGCGCTGTGTGTGGGTTGGCTCCAATCTCTGTGTCTCTCTTGCCATTCTTAGGGGTGAAACTCTGTCTGCCCTTCCCTGTGTGTGTGGAGTGTCTGTGGTCTCCATTAAGCTATGTCCAGGGACTCTGTGTCATATGCTGCAGAGGATATGTCCTCTCAGGATGATCCCATTCCATGTAATCAGGATTGCACTGTGTTAGCGAAGGTCCCAGCAAGGGAGCCTGAGTGGTTAGCCTCAATTAAAACTATGATTTCTCAGATTTCTACTAGGGTTGCACAGAATGAATCTGCAACTCTGTGGCAGTTTGGTCCGGTTCTGTTACCTCAGGGCCCCCTACTGTATGTTCCCACAAACATGCTCTTGCCAAGATTATGCAGTATGACACGGATACCTATTCTGACACAGCAGATGGTGATGGGGATGTGCTGAGGGGGGCATTATCTCTAGCAAAGGGGGCGCAGTTGATGATTGAGGCCATTAGAGATGTGTTGAATATTGCTGATACAACACCAGAGCAGGTTGAGGAGGCTTACTTCACTGACAATAAGAAAGCCTCGCTAACCTTCCCTGTGTCTAAAGAATTAAATGCTATATTTGAGAAAGCCTGGGAAAACCCAGAGAATAAAAATTCACATCCCTAGAAAGGTTCTGGTTGCTTTCCCTTTCCCTGAGGAGGATAGGAAAAAATGGGAAAACCCACCCATTGTTGACGCATCTGTATCCAGATTCTCAAAGAAGGTGGCTTTACCTGTTCCAGGACCTACTGCGTTAAAAGAACTGGCTGATCGCAAAATTGACACTACGCTCAAATCCATATACACGGCTTCAGGGGCGATACTCTGTCCTACTATTGCCTGTGCATGGATTTCCAAAGCTATAGTAAAGTCAGGCACGTTACTTGAAGATTTGGATACAATGGATAAAACGGATGTTGAATTGTCTTTACGTAACATTCAGAATTCTGCAGGATTTATGGTGGAATCCATGAAAGACCTGGGTTCCATGGCTGCAGGGATATCTTCCATGTCCGTCTCGGCTCGTAGAGGACTTTGGCTGCGCCTGTGGTCTGCCGACGCGGAATCCAGAAGAGGTGTGGAGACCCTACCCTACACAGGTCAGGCTCTCTTTGGGGAAGCGTTGGATGCGTGGATTTCCACGACTACAGCGGGTAAGTCACCTTCTCTTCCCTCAGCTGCACCTGCTATGAAGAAACCTTTTTCTTCAGCTGCATCACAGTCCTTTCGGGCTGCTAAAACAAGAAAGGCCAAGCTGTCCAACACCTTCTTTAGAGGAGGTCGGACAAAATCAAAGAAACCTGCTGCTGCGGGTTCCCAGGAACAGAAGCCTGCTTTAGGCACGCCAAAGTTCTCAGCATGACGGAGGACCACGCGGCCTGGAGGTGGGGTCAGTGAGGGCGAGACTCAGGCATTTCAGTCATGTCTGGGTGTCGTCCGACCTGGATCCTTGGGTGCAAGATATTATGTCCCAGGGGTACAGGCTGGAGTTTCAAGATCTCCCTCCTCACCGATTCTTCAAATCAGGCTTGCCAGCTTTGCTGGCAGACAGGGCTATCCTACAGAAAGCCATCCAGAAGTTGGTTGAGTCACAGGTCATTGTACCTGTTCCACCCCATTTACAAAACAAAGGTTACTATTCGAACCTTTTCGTGGTTCCGAAACCGGATGGTTCGGTCAGGCCCATTCTGAACTTAAAATCACTAAACCTCTTTCTGAGGGAGTTCAAGTTCAAAATGGAGTCTCTGAGGGCGGTGATATCAGGTCTGGAAGAGGGGGAATTCCTGGTATCCCTGGATATCAAGGATGCGTACCTCCACATTTCCGATTTGGCCGCCGCATCAAGCTTTTCTCCGATTCGCACTGTTAGACAGCCACTATCAGTTTCAGGCACTGCCTTTCGGACTCTCCACAGCACCGAGGGTCTTCGCCAAGGTGATGGCGGGAATGATGATTCTCCTCCGCAGACAGGGGGTGAACATAATTCCATATCTAGATGATCTGCTGATAAAGGCATCGTCCAAGGAGAAGCTGTTACAGTACATTGTTCACACGACCCTTGTACTCGGGGAACACGGTTGGATCCTTAATCTTCCAAAATCACATTTGGAGCCTACCAGCAGGTTGTCCTTTCTGGGAATGAGCCACGGCACGGATGTGCAGAGGGTGTTTCTTCCGGAGGAGAAAGCGTTAGTGATACAAAAAATGGTCCGGGATGTCCTGAAGCCAGGCCGGGTGTCGGTTCATCAGTGCATTCGCCTTCTGGGGAAGATGGTGGCCTCTTATGAGGCTCTGCAGTATGGAGGTTTCATGTTCGGCCCTTCCAACTGGATCTCCTGGACAAGTGGTCGGGATCTTATCTACACATGCACCAGAGAATATGTCTTTCTCTGGCTGGGTCCACAGGATTATCCACAGGATAACATTGGGATATTGTCGAGCGACAAGCGAAAATGGCACCAACACGGTCACGAGCTTTCTGGCCTCCCAGGATGCATTGGGGCCTCCACTATATAGTCCCGCCCACTGACTCAGTCAGATCATTTTTTTGCTTGGTGCGGCAGGAAGCCGCATGGTCACAGGGCTGCTGTGAAAGCAGCCTCAAGTTTTCATTACTTTATTTTTATAGACTTACTATAATGTTTTTTTAGAGCGACTTATCTTAACAGCGTCTTAAATGCATATTAGACAGAGTCGCTCCAACAACTCCCCACCGGGTCGCAACAACGCTTACCTCCGCGGTACAGTGCTGTCTCGACGGGCGTCTGTGTCGGATGTTCTAGCAGGTCCAGCAGACGTAACCAGGCTGTGGCCGGAGCATGGGGAGACGGTGAGTCTATGGACTTCCTCTTACTAGAGGGGTCAGGACACAGCTACACTGATTTGGTGGAGACTACAAACAGTTTGTTGATGCGCCGAACATCCCGGTGTGACAGCGCTACGCTCTGGGGATCATAGGCGCCAGGACTAGGTGAGGCCGCGATCCTGGGAAATTAAGTCAACAGGGGGTTTCAGACGCTCTCCTGGCCGTCCCTCCTCCCGAGTTCATGGCCAGTTCCCGCGTGTCTCTCGTTTCATGAACTGAATGACCTCACTTCCAGCTCAGACGCTACCACGAGGGTACTCGGTCGCAGCTTAGACGCTGCGGTTGTGTACACTGGATATAAACCCACCCAGACCGAGTCGCAGGCCTTTAGCGTCTGCATACACGTGGAGTCGCTCAGCGTCCGTGTCCGTTGGTGAGCGTCAGTGTCCGTTTTCAGTTACCAAGAGCGGCAGTGTACACCAGTAGCGTCTGAATCCAGTCAGCGTCTTACGAGCGTATTTGCTTGGATATGGAAGTGTGGTGAGTCTCCCTGTATCCCGCTCTCTGGAGGCAGGGTATACAGTACTAAAAATTCCTTCTACTTTTTAGTATGCATTGTAATTTTTAGTACCTATTGCATATGAGACCTGTTTATTACTGTGTTTTCTGCATGTTATGTTGAAATTAGAACCAGTTAAAACAGAAGTACAATTTTCCTACTTCTGTATAAGTTATTATGGAGGTTGTATTCTCATATGACAATGTCTAATGCTTTAACATGTGACTGACTGCTAGTATGTGTGCTGACTTTTCTGTGTAATGTCAGTCCTGTTCTGACCCTCAAATCAGGTGCACTGTGGTCAGATTGATCTCACCTCTATATACTGACATTTAGGGTGTTTTTCAGTCACAAAGTGTGTAGTCGATAACAGGTTAATACCATGTCTATGAGCGGCAAAAGTATGAGGAGAATTTACCAAGCACTCCTATAACCCTAACATGCTTATCTTGTAAGTCATGGGTAATTGATATGAATCAATTGGTCACTTATGAGGGTTTGTGTGCAAACTGTTTCGCTTTTCAGCGAAGAAAAAAACAGGAGTTAGTTCAACCTCCAGTAGAGCCACTATGGAATATGTTCGCAAAGACTCTGTCTTCAATAGCGGACAGGTTAGCTCCGGTAGCACCACCTCAAGGGTTAGGTTACACTATGAACCCATACATGCAGCTCCCTTCCTATGGTTTGGTTCCAGTAGCTTCTACAAGCAACCAAGGGGCAGGTAAGACTAAGACAGATACGTCTGTATGGCAGACTACACAAGATGATACATCGGATGATGATGCGGAAACAATAGATTCAACTCCGTATGATGATCAGTCGCAGAGCTTTAGTTCAGAAGATGTAGCTGAACTTATTAATGCAGTGAAGGCTGTGCTTTCTCTGGAAGAGCCAGCCAAGACAGCGTTAAAAGCAAAAGCACCTGTATTCAAACGAACAAAATCAGTGAAAGCTGAATTTCCAGCGTCAGATGAGTTGACGGAAATGACGGATGAGTCTTGGGCAGCGCCCAGTAAAAAGTATAAGATTCCTAAGAGATGGGATTCTTATTATCCATTTCCTGCTGTGGATTGTTTGAAGAGAGAAGTTCCTCCAAAAGTAGATGCACATGTTCTGCGACTTGTGCATAAATCTGCTTTACCACTGTCATCTACCTCATTGAATGATGTCACAGACAGAAGGGTAGAGAGCCTATTGAAAAATATTTTTTCTCTTATAGGAGCAGTGGTAAGACCTGCTATAGCTTTGGCATGGATAGCAAAGGCAATGGGTGAATGGATAGAGGAACTAGAGAATGACATCCCCTCTCCTACTAGGGAGCAAGAGGATTGTTTTTGCCGTTTAAGACAATCTGCCCAGTATTTAGAAGAAGCAGCAATTGATGTAGGCACTGTTGCTTCTAAAGCTTCAGCCTTGACAGTAGTCGCTCGCAGAGCAGTTTGGCTACGGACCTGGAAGGCGGATGCGGAGTCCAAAAAAGAATTGGAAGCATTGCCTTTCGTGGGTAATATATTATTTGGAAAACCTTTATCGGATATCCTAGAATCAGAGGCTGAATCGAAAAAGGTCAGATTTCCGGCTGCTTATAACCCTAAGTCCAAGGGTTTCAAATTTTGCTCTTTTCGTTGCCAAAGCAAAGCGAAAGCTAAAGAGGAGCCTAAGCAACCCCAGTTTAAATCCAGGGGTAGGAAGCAGTGGGCTAGCAAGAAGCCAGCTTCCAAACCTGAACAGAAACCCTCAGCCTGAAGAGACGGGACTCCGCCTGGAGGATTCCAGGGTTGGGGGCCGACTCCTTCAATTTGCACACATATGACAACAGTCAACAACAGATGCCTGGGTGCAGAAGGTAGTATCTCAGGGGTATGGGTTCCCATTCAGGAGGCAGCCTCCTCAAAGATTTTTTTGCACCAGCCCATCTCGTATAGAGTCGAAGGCCAATGCCCTGCAAGAAGCAGTCCAAAAATTACTGCAGTCAGGTGTGATTGTCCCAGTACCTCCATCACAAAAGGGACAGGGGTATTACTCCAATCTATTTCTAATCCAGAAACCAAATGGGTCATATCGACCAATTCTAAATATGAAGATGTTGAACAACTACATATGGATCCCGAAGTTCCACATGGAGACGTTACGCTCCATAATGTTGGCTATGGAACCGGGAGACTACATGGTATCTCTGGATGTACGGGATGCTTACCTACATGTGCCTATAGCACTATCACATCAGTGTGATAATGCTGATTTAGATTACCTTATAACTTCACTATATGGGTAAGAGACTTAATACGCAATTGGCGTATGGGGTACCGTAAGGGTACGCACTTAGCGTAGCATACGCTCGGCCGTGATCGAGACGCACATGCAGCACGCTCGCTCACAGCTTACGCTTAGTGTCAAGCACGCTATAGGCGAGCGACTACCGTAATGCTACGCTACCAGCGTAGCGGACGCTCGAGACCATGAGGAGATCACGAGCGGCGCAGACGCTCACAAGATGACAATCAGTTCACCTTGAATGTAACACACAGAAAGGATACTCTTATACTGTAAACCTTGTACTGAAACACTGTAGCGATATAACGCTGCTTAACCTGATTAACACTAAAGCTGTTTGAGCGATACCGTGCTAAGGTTCCAACACCTTTACTAACAAGCTTTTAGTTATATTGAAAAGGGGAAACAGTTACAAGTCATACACTACAAGCTAACATATAATTCTAACAGAATATCTAGACAGAAAATATACAATAGCGTCACAAACTTATACTATAACAGAGAGAGAGGGAATGGCCAATACAAACAAAGAGCGAGATGATTACAGAGAATTACTTACACACACTGGGAATGATCGCTGCGCAGCCTGGTACCAGCTCCGAGTTAGTCAATATGAAAACCGTTTGTGGAGAGTGAGGGAGCTGCCCAGGCTGGCTGATCTTATATACACTGAGTACAGTATACTACAAAGGGACCTATAATCTCATTGTTCATTGGACACAGGAATGTCTCCTCGCATCATAACAAAAGGTCATAGGTTAGTTTGAACAGGTGGGCTGTGACTATATCAAACTGCTCAAGTGGGAGGGAATCTGAAGATTCCCGCCGCATGTGTAATGAATCGCAAATATATGAAATGTCCAGAATCTACTAATGGCCATAACTATACGCAGGAGCGATTAATCTTTACCTAACCAACACCGGATTGTTGCTATTAAAATGTTCTTTAGTTAGGTACCAGACACAGCTGTTCAAACCCTGTCTGACCCTTCGTACCATACAAAGAGGAATTCCTCTGTCCAGCGACCATTTACATTAAACAAACTTACAGTCATTATTAAGGGGAACATTATCTATAAAACATACTATTTGGTTTTATTATTTAACGATTGAGTCGCCCGCTAGACGCACACAAACTCTACCGTAAATGCACATACCACGCGCTCGAGCGCATGGCCGAGGCGCCATCACGCGGCTGCGAGTATCCGCACGCACGGGAGAGAATGTGCACGTGCAGCAGGCATGCGCATGAGGTGAATATATGGCAACGTGTAGCATGATATTTTTCTGACTTTGACAGTCCACCCTTTGGCAGTCACCAATAACTGCCACTTCCTAAAACAGTTTAAAAAGAGAAAAATATATGTCATGTATAAATACATTTCTATGATTGGGTAAGGGAGAAGAGAGGAAGGTGAGAAAAAGGTATGACCTAGTGAGATAGTAGAAGCATGTGTGTATGAATCCATGTTTGAGGGGTCATGTATCATCGTGCCGTACGTGTTTTAAATCAAGCTTCGAGGTATTGCGAAGTATACATTTGAATTCCTTCTTATCCCGTATTACGGGCCTGTGGATGGGCTGTCAAACTTTACCGAGCTCTTTTCGGCTTTTGGTTGCAACAAAATGGGGGAGCACATTTTAGTTGATGATACATGAATGGGGGGATATGTGAGTGCTGATATCTGTGCCTATATTCCCTATCGACTATGTGTGTCATTACCTGAAGGTTGTAGAAATGAAGATAAGAAGCAATTATG
Source organism: Pseudophryne corroboree (assembly GCF_028390025.1). NCBI lineage: Eukaryota > Metazoa > Chordata > Amphibia > Anura > Myobatrachidae > Pseudophryne > Pseudophryne corroboree. The sequence goes on along the minus strand of NC_086445.1, from coordinate 202,072,140 downwards.
GTAAATGCAGTCATAAACTATGTGAGTTTAATATACATTTGCCGATTGAGGTCTTGTCTGATGTCTTGTCTCGATGTACATGTTGACTGTAGTCTCCCGATGCTTTTGCTATAATTGCTTGAGCAAAAAGCTTTCTCAATGTCCATAGACTTACAATCTTTAAAGTGTTGGGCTATCGTAAAATTTTAAAGTCACTAGGGATATTGGGGGTCTATGGCATTGTCTATCAGTGGTCTGTATATAAGGTTGTCAAATTCTCCTTCCAAGCGGAAGTCTTTGTACCTTGGAGGAAAACAAAGGAGAAACGGGTGAAAGAAACGGACCGTGGAATCACATTTTCATCACAACATTGTCTCTATCGTTGGGTCATACATCAAATTAGTTGTTGTTAGTACAGTGTCCTCGCTCCTTAGACTCATCACCCTGGTATTACTTTTACGCTTCGCTAAAACCCAAACGCATCTAAATATCAGGCCAACCAATATGGCGACTCCCAGAATACACAAAAGAAATTTCCCTACATCCATGATAATACCTTGGGCCCATTCTCCTAAACCAGAGAACCAATTTCGTGGGTTTAACCATGACACCCAACTGGTCAGCCCATTACCCACAGCAGCGAGTGTGAGATTGTGTTTCCTTCGAAACTCCCACTTTAATTGTAAAATGTCATCCATCTTTTGGTCTATGACCTCGGCTGGGTCCTCCGTGCTGTTTGTAATGTACGTGCAGCACTTTATTCCATATTGAGTTGCCAGGGTAACACAATACCCGCCTGTCACAGCTGTGAGGTAATTGAGAATCATCCTATGCTGAACCAGTTCTGTTTTGTAGGCTTGTAACTCTTTCCCAGTGTACCTGAATGTGTCGTCATACATTTCGGTGATATTGTCTAATAAATTTGCAAGCGCAGATATATATTTGTAATTTATCACTCCTCTGGCGGTACGAGTGATATCTAACGCGAGTAGGAATTGAATCCCGGTGGATTCATGGATCAAATCAGAGGCCGGATGCTCTGTTCTTTCTATCAGTTGCCTTTTAACGATGTGCTCGTAATGAGTGTGAGTATAAGGAGCTTGGGCACTGCGGTGAATATCTTTCATTTTAGTGTGGGATACAGTCATTACCTCAGGCAGTACTTTTCCAATATAACATAACCCTTCTGAGTTTGGGGCAAGCCACTTATACGCCTTCCTCCCGCATATGAAATATGCATCATCGGGGAGAACATATGGGACGGAGTGTGACATAACCATATTACAAATTTTCCATGTGAACTCTCCTAACCCTAATTCTCCCATCTGTTTAGTACACGTATCAGTTTGTACGATCTGTGCACAGTATCCTGGTGATACTTCTCCAACTCGCATGATCCTACTTCCTAAGGTGTACCTATACCGAAAGAATTTCCTATGGTCGGCTATCTGGCGTATAAGTTCTGTGTCTGTGGGCAATCTGTCGGCTCTATGTGAGAATGTCATGGTTTGATTACTCCATGACACTTCCCAATTTCCCGGCTTTCGGGGATTGGAAATGTTAAAGCACACTAAGGACCTATCCACATGATATTGGTGGAGCTTCAAACTAGGAGGACTAGAGATATTAAACCTCTTGTCCACCGGCCTCCCACCACTTAGCTCAAGTACCTCTCCTACAGTTAAAGGGAATGGTACTAGTCCTGATTTGCTATGGCCTTGAGGTACTTGAGAGCATACCCAACAGTCTGTCTGATTTAACACTTTACCCACTAAGGAGTGATAGTCACTCAATGGATGCCGGTCCATGTGGACATTAAAACTGGACTGACATTTCTTTATGCACCCATCCTCAACTATATTGTCACAATGCCTACAGATGCAGTTCTCTTCAGCTAACAATCCTTCACAATTCCTTCTATTGTCAATGCTACCATATCGTTTTCTGATTCTCGCCTTTACTCGGAGATTATGTTGTTCTTAGAAATCTACGCCTGCATCCTGGTCATCAGAACCCATTCCCGATCCTTTCTCGACCTCCATGGTACTCTCACCGAAACAGACTGCTCTGGTCAACATCATGGTCAACAGGAAAATCCGGATCACAGTCTCTTGGGGCAAGTCCATCTTAGAGGAGTAAAAGGAGAAAAATAAGAAGGGGGAAAGGAAATAGGAGGGAGGTGGGAACTGGAGAAAATAACAAATGGGAAAAAGAAATCTGGCTCGACAAGCGTCTTGTTATTCTCAGCGCTCAGGTGTCGTCTCAATCCTCCCTGAACAGACACTCTAGTGATACAACCTCTACCGTCTGTTCTTTATCACGGGACCTCTCTGGGTCAGTGACCTTTTTACAATGAGACGAATGGACCCAAGTCTCTCTCTCGGCAACCTTCAAAGCAGTTGTGCTGGTCAATAAGACTTGATATGGTCCTTCCCATCTGTCAAGGCAACCTGAGCGTAGAAAATTCCGTATCATTACATAATCCCCAGGTTCAATGTCATGACAATTACTGTCTGGCAAATCAGGAATCACCAACTTTAGATTATCATTTTGATTCCCCAATTGCTTACTCATCTTAACCAAGTACTTTACGGTTACTTCATTGTTACATTTCAAATCATCCTGGGGGTTAATCATAACATGGGGTTGTCGACCAAACAGAATTTCAAAAGGAGACAGATTAAGAGGGGGACCTGGGGGTGGTTCTGATGCTGTATAGTACGATTGGCAAAGCTTCAGGCCATAACAGTCCTGTTTCAGTCATTACCTTGCTCAATTTATTTTTAATAGTGCTGTTTACTCTTTCCACCTTCGCGCTCGCCTGGGGGCGGTACGGAGTATGCAGCTTACTATTAATTCCCATCAACTTACACATTGTTTGAAAGACTTCACTTGTGAAATGGGTACCCCTATCACTTTCAATTATTCTAGGGATACAGTACCTAGACACAAATTCCTGCACAATTTTCTTTGCCGTAAATACAGCGGTATTTGTGGCCGCGGGAAATGCTTCGACCCAATTTGAGAATACATCAATACAGACCAAAACATACTTTAAATTTCTACAAGGTGGTAATTGTATGAAATCAATCTGTATTACCTGGAAAGGACCATCTGTTGGAGGGATATGGGATGGCTCTGTCGGTATTGCCTTTCTGATATTCTTCCTCAAGCAGGTGAGACATGTCATCGCTTCTTTGCCTAGATGAGTCAGCCCATGTGCTGCTTCCGCTAGACTTGGAAGGTATGCTCTGGGTGCTACTGGTTTACCCTGTCCATCTGTCCAGAGTCCTGTGGACTCCTGGCCATATCCTTTTGACCTCCAAACTGCCTTTTCCTGTGGGGAACACAAATTTTGCATTTCACACAATTTCTGTGTGTTTACAGTATTAAATACCATCCGTCGTGTACTATCTGTTTGTATGGGGTTACCAGCTGCTGATTTAGCAGCTTCGTCTGCTCGGCTGTTACCAAGTGATACCGGGTCTTGGCTATACGTGTGAGCTTTACACTTGATATCAGCCACTCTGTCGGGTTCCTGTATCGCTGTTAGAAGTCTTTTGATGTGGGCTGCATGCGCTACGGGTGTGCCAGCTGCCGTCATTAAATTTCTGAGGCGCCATAGGGCTCCGAAATCATGGACTACTCCGAAGGCGTACCTAGAATCTGTGTAGATATTGGCTGACTTGCCCTTAGCCAATTCACATGCTCTGGTTAGGGCAACCAGTTCAGCAACTTGTGCTGAGTGAGGTGGGCCTAGCGGTTCTGCTTCTATGGTACCTTGGTCATCTACGACTGTGTATCCAGTACACAAGTCTCCCGAGTCCGTCTGTCTGTGACAACTACCGTCAGTGTAGAAAGTAAAATCTACATCTTCCAGTGGGTTGTCACTGATGTCAGGCCTTGCCGTGAAATTTTGGGTCAAATATTCCATACAATCATGCATGTCATCCCCTGTATTAAATCCTCCTTCACCATCACTCTCATCCTCCACCCTTTGTGCCTGTCCAGGCACACCTGGGAGATACGTTGCAGGATTTAATGCGCTGCATCTCCTTATGGTGATGTTTACGGGGGCCATCAATGCCAATTCCCATCTTGTAAACCGAGCTGATGAGACGTGTCTGGTTTGGGCAGAATTTAGTAAGGCTGACACTGCATGTGGTGTATGAATTGTGAGGTTGTGTCCTAGCACTACATCTTTGCTTTTTGTGACTAGCAATGCTATTGCTGCAACACTTCGCAAGCATGTGGGGAGGGATCGCGCTACCGTATCTAGCTGAGCGCTGTAGTAAGCTACCGGCCTGCTGGCATCACCATGCTTCTGGGTTAAGACACCTGCTGCGCACCCAGCACTCTCTGTTCCGTACAGCTCAAAGGGTTTCCCATAGTCTGGCATACCTAATGCTGGTGCCTGCGTTAGGCACTGTTTAAGTCTCTCAAATGCCATCTCAGATTCGTCTGTGTGCGAAATCCGATCAGGTTTGCTTGATGAGACCATCTCCTGCAAAGGTAAGGCCAGTATGGAAAAACCTGGGATCCAGTTACGGCAATACCCACACATTCCTAAAAACGTTCTAATCTGTTGCTGGGTTTGTGGCAGGGTCATGTCACGAATTGCTTGAATTCTATCAGCGGTAAGGTGTCTCAGTCCTTGTGTTAGACAGTGTCCCAAATACTTCACACGGGTCTGGCATAATTGTAACTTGTCTTTGGAAACCTTGTGTCCTGTGTCTGAAAGATGAAACAGGAGCTGTTTCGTATCTCTCAGGGACGCTTCCAGTGAATCTGAACACAGTAGTAAATCGTCCACGTACTGTATCAATATTGATCCACTCTCTGGTTGGAAAGACTGTAAACAATCATGCAGATCTTGTGAGAAAATACTTGGACTGTCTATGAAACCTTGTGGTATATTGAACTCCTCTGTATGTGAATGCAAATAAGTATTGTATGTCAGGGTGCAGAGGTACCGAGAAGAAAGCGGAGCAGAGGTCAATCACAGTGAAAAATTTGGCAGTGGGAGGGATTTGCATTAGGATGACAGCTGGATTTGGTACTACGGGGAATTGACTCTCAACTATTTTGTTGATCCCTCTTAGATCCTGCACTAATCGGTAACCCCTCCCCCCACTCTTTTTAACAGGGAAGATGGGACTATTTGCAGTGCTGGACGTCCTTACCAGAATGCCCTGTTGTAGCAAGCGCTCTATTACAGGGAAAACTCCTAACTCCACCTCTGGCTTCAGAGGATATTGTGGGATTTTTGGAGCTATCCTACCATCTTTTACTTGCACAACTACTGGGGCTACGTTTGCCATCAATCCAGTGTCTTGTCCATCCTTGGTCCAAAGTGATTCCGGTATCTGGGAAATTATTTCCTCTACCTTGGACGGACACCTATTTACAACAACAGTGTGTGACATTAATCTTGTTGGGGAGTCTAGCATATCCTGCGCTTCCTGAGCGTGGTTTTCGGGTATATCCAAGAACACACCTTCAGGAGTACAGTATATGACGCATCCCATTTTGCACAGTAAATCTCTCCCTAAGAGATTAGTCGGAGCCGATGCAGCCAGCAGGAAAGAATGCTTGGTATGCAAAGGCCCTATCGTAATCTCTGCAGGTTTGCTTAAAGGGTAGTGCTGTACTACTCCTGTTACTCCCATGGCTGGAATTGTTTTACCAGTGGTTCTCATGCCCACGGTCGAATTTATCACTGACTTGGCCGCCCCCGTATCTACAAGGAAATTTAGAGATTTACCAGCTACATCAATTGTGACCTCGGGTTCACTTCCAAGGTTCGCAATTAATTTCACTGGCTGCAGATTACAGGTGTGGCCTCGCCCCTATGGTGCGTGGTGGCCTCCCTGCATTGCGCTGGCAGCTATTACCTGTGAAGGGGGTAAATGGGATCTATCAGTGACTTGCCAGTCTCTTTTTGGGGGATACCTTTTTGTTTCCCCTGCGTGTGGCTCATAACTCCGTCTCTGCGGTCCTTGATCCCAATTTCGTGTGTCATGTCGTTGTCTAGGGGGTTGATATGATTTTTGTGCATTCTTTGATCTACAGTCTCGTGCAAAATGTCCCTCTTTATGACAGTAAAAACAAGTTACCACATTTGACTTACCCACAGGGGTCTGAGATTTATACAGAGGTTGCCTGGTGGTCAGGGCCTGTATACTTACGGCCATTAACTTTTTCACTCTGCGACTCCCTGTGTCTGGTGATATTCCGATCATGATCAATAGCGGCCTCTCTCAAAGTAGCCACCGACAGACCTCGCCAACATGGTTGGGTGGTCTGTACCCTCGTCTTCAATACTTCCTTTAAACCATCCATTAACACAGATACTGCTACTTCTCTATGATTCACATTTGTCTTAATGTCTTCTATGCCTGTATACTTAGCCATATCCTGTAGTGCCCGATGAAAATAATCAGCTGCTGATTCTCCCTCTTTCTGTTTGATGGAGAAAATTTTGTTCCATTTGACAACAGCTGGAAAATACTCTCTTAACTGTAAATTTATTCTCTTTACATTATCTTGGTTGTACACATCCGTAAGGGGTACATCCTCATCTAATTCACAGTCAGCTAAAAATTTCGCTGAGTCGACATTGGAGGGTAAACATGCCCTCAGCAATATCTGCCAGTCTTTGTTATTGGGCTCCACAGTATTTCCTAGCTCTCTAATGTATTCCTGGCTTGCAACTAGATCTTTCCTAGGATCAGGGAATTCAGACACCATTGATCTTAATTCCATTCGGGAAAAGGGGCAGTGCATGGCAATGTGTCTGAGAGGAGTGACTCCTGAAGTGTCAGTTTTCCCATTTGGCACTGCAATTACCCTAACGGGATTAAGTCCAATAACATAATTCTGAGTAGATTCTACAGCATGTGGTGAAATGGTTTCAGTATATTGTATGGTGCCGTACTTACCAGTTGATACGATCTCACCTGTCCCTCCACTAGGGGCCTTTGATACTAATCTTACGGGTTGGGCCGTGCCCACTGTTGTTTCTGCTATGGTGGCTGCTAGAGAGGGTGCCGATATTGTTGTTGGTTCATCCTCTTGGTCACAATCCTGGGGAAAGTTTAAAACAGGGTACAGCTTGCACGGGTTAACATTAGCATCAACAATCTTGGTTACATTAGGCTTAACATTTATACAGTTACTAAGTGCATGTTTATCATTCACCAGTGTGCCATTCTCTGCAACCACCCTCTCTCCCGTTATGTATGGTGGTGGTGGTGGCGCGGTGGCTATCAGTTTTCTGATAGGGTTAGATCCACCCGCTTGAGCCAATCCTCTTTGTATTTCACCTTCCTGTTGCCATAACTGTAAATAATCATAATGTTTGATCCGTCTCTTTGCAGATTTAATGAGACATATCCTTCTCCTTAGATTCTGTAACACCTCGGGACTAAAACTGCCTACCCGTGGGAACTTCTCCCCATCGTGCACAGTCATTCTTTCCCATTCATCGCACAAAACTTCTGTGTGTGAACCGTATTTCTCACACATTACATACCTTGCCGACCCGATTGGTCGGTTTACTAAGTCAACCCGAACCGAGGTTGATCGCCCCCTACCTGAACAACTGGCCCCCATCTTTGCAGGTGTTGCTTTCACTACCTCTGACCTTCAAATCAGGGTCTTCAGCGAACCCTTACAAAAACCAAGATGTCCGGGGTAGGCCGGCGGTGGCAGTTTACAGAGTACTCCACTCACTCGCCCACGTCGACCAATATGCCCACACGCTGCTCTAGCGCTGGCGTACTCGACCTAGGGCCCCTGCGACCTGAACCTCTATTTACTGGAACATGTGGGTGTGATCCGAAGAGCACTTAACCCTTTCCAGTAACTATTGGTTGTTGGATAGTTCCCAAGTGACTAGCGAACTTCCCTTAAAATAAAAAAATTACACAAATCACGTTAGAATGTACAAATAGCGTTTATGACCCCTCTAGCGTACGCAAATGGTACTGGGTCAAGTTACTAACTAATGCACACAATTACGTGCGGTACAATCGTTCTGCACATAAGCAACTAATCTTGTGTGCGGAGCGACCAGTGGAATCGAAAATTGTGGCTGCGAATTCCTTCAGCCTGAGCTTAATGGCCTATATGGGTTCCGCACCAACCCTTCCTGGTGTTGTGCTCCTTTACTCTTTATCTATAGCGGACTTCTTAGTCTGCTGTACCTGGACCTCCTGGTCTGTCTGGACCTCCTGGTCTGTGCTACAGTAGACCTCCTGGTCCTCTATACTCTAATGCTCTTTTTTAAATGTTTAACAAGGGATGCCTCCCAAGCCACCATGCAGTCACTTACACGTATGTACCTTCACGAGAACTCGATGATTTCCTTGGTTCAACCCCAAAAATTAGAAACTTATATATATGTATACACACTCTGTCACCTCATATACTCTTTACTTTCGTTTCTGCGCAGAAATCCCTTTCATTCAGTATCGCAGGCTAATCCCGAGGAGTTACAACTAGAGAAGGATCTATTAGCTTAAAATTTTGGACACTGAGATCGATTTGCGCTATTTTCGAGTTGCCTCCTTATCGCCTAATTAAAACAATACTATCGTGTGATTTGTATTATGTGGGCGTACCCAGACGCTCCGTTGCGTAATATACGCTCCGTGCGTCGGCCCTTGCGTCGCGTACACTAGTCCCGCCCTTTGTTAGAGACACGTGTACGCCAGCCAGGTATATCCACAGAAATACAATTAACACGTTTATATCAATGTAGATGATCTTTAACTGTAATCATCTACTGAACACCACACCAAACTTCCTTGTATTTTAGGCAAGCCGTGCGCGTGTATTACAAATTACTCCTTAACGTATTATTTTTACTCTTTAACTTATCTAGCCAGCACTACTGTATCCCGATATGAAGGGATACTGCCTTCCCGCCCTTGCTGACAGATAACGTTTGTTTTCGCTAGTGCGGATATGTGGAGGACGGACGAGCCGCCAATTGATAATGCTGATTTAGATTACCTTATAACCTTCACTATATGGGTAAGAGACTTAATACGCAATTGGCGTATGGGGTACTGTAAGGGTACGCACTTAGCGTAGCATACGCTCGGCCGTGATCGAGACGCACATGCGGCGCGCTCGCTCACAGCTTACGCTTGGTGTCGAGCACGCTATAGGCGAGCGACTACCGTAATGCTACGCTACCAGCGTAGCGGACGCTCGAGACCACGAGGAGATCACGAGCGGCGCAGACGCTCACAAGATGACAATCAGTTCACCTTGAATGTAACACACAGAAAGGATACTCTTATACTGTAAACCTTGTACTGAAACACTGTAGCGATATAACGCTGCTTAACCTGATTAACACTAAAGCTGTTTGAGCGATCGAGACGCTCCTATTACCCTCTGCAATGTAATGAACACACGATACCGTGCTAAGGTTCCAACACCTTTACTAACAAGCTTTTAGTTATATTGAAAAGGGGAAACAGTTACAAGTCATACACTACAAGCTAACATATAATTCTAACAGAATATCTAGACAGAAAATATACAATAGCGTCACAAACTTATACTATAACAGAGAGAGAGGGAATGGCCAATACAAACAAAGAGCGAGATGATTACAGAGAATTACTTACACACACTGGGAATGATCGCTGCGCAGCCTGGTACCAGCTCCGAGTTAGTCAATATGAAAACCGTTTGTGGAGAGTGAGGGAGCTGCCCAGGCTGGCTGATCTTATATACACTGAGTACAGTATACTACAAAGGGACCTATAATCTCATTGTTCATTGGACACAGGAATGTCTCCTCGCATCATAACAAAAGGTCATAGGTTAGTTTGAACAGGTGGGCTGTGACTATATCAAACTGCTCAAGTGGGAGGGAATTTGAAGATTCCCGCCGCATGTGTAATGAATCGCAAATATATGAAATGTCCAGAATCTACTAATGGCCATAACTATACGCAGGGGCGATTAATCTTTACCTAACCAACACCGGATTGTTGCTATTAAAATGTTCTTTAGTTAGGTACCAGACACAGCTGTTCAAACCCTGTCTGACCCTTCGTACCATACAAAGAGGAATTCCTCTGTCCAGCGACCATTTACATTAAACAAACTTACAGTCATTATTAAGGGGAACATTATCTATAAAACATACTATTTGGTTTTATTATTTAACGATTGAGTCGCCCGCTAGACGCACACAAACTCTACCGTAAATGCACATACCACGCGCTCGAGCGCATGGCCGAGGCGCCATCACGCGGCTGCGAGTATCCGCACGCACGGGAGAGAATGTGCACGTGCAGCAGGCACGCGCATGAGGTGAATATATGGCAACGTGTGCATGATATTTTTCTGACTTTGACAAGTGTTACCTCAGGTTTGCCATCCTCAAGGAACACTTCCAGTTCCAAGCTCTGCCCTTCGGGCTAGCTACAGCACCCAGGGTGTTTACCAAGATCATGGTGGTTATGGCAGCTTGTCTGCGCAAACAAGGGATCAGAATATTCCCATACCTAGACGACCTATTAATCTTAGCACAGTCGCAAGATTTACTGTTGAGCCATCTCCAACAGACTATAGTTTGTTTACAGAGACACGGGTAGCTCATAAATTGGGAGAAGTCGTCCCTGAATCCGTCACAGCGGATGGTTCATTTGGGAGCCAAATTGGATTCAGACCTACAGAGAGTTCTCTTACCAGAGAAAAAAATAGTCAAGGTGCAGGTCATGGCTCAGGAAGCGTTGCAAGCCCAGACAATGTCAGTCCATGCAGCAATGCGACTGTTGGGTCTGATGGTATCAACCTTCGACATGGTGGAATATGCGCAATTCCACTCCAGACCGTTGCAGCATCTCATTTTGACCAAATGGAACGGAAATCATCAAACGATAAAGAAGCAGATGATAAAGATTCCAGTAAATGTAAAAAGGTCTCTAGCATGGTGGCTACAGACAGACCATTTAAACAAGGGGAGACCCTTTTGGATTAAAGAGTGGCAAGTCCTGACAACAGATGCCAGCCTGCAAGGCTGGGGGGCGGTACTGGGAAGCCTATGGTTCCAGGGAAAATGGACCGCAAGGGAAAGTCGCCTGCCGATAAATCTGTTAGAAATAAGAGCCATTTACTTGGCTCTGGTTCAGGCATAGGACAATTTACAAGGAAGACCAGTCCAGATCCGCTCAGACAATGCGACGGCAGTAGCATACCTCAATCATCAAGGAGGAACTCACAGCAAGAGTCTGATGGAGGAAGTAACCCCCATTCTAAAATGGGCAGAACTCCATCTCCCGGCATTGTCAGCAGTATTTGTCCCGGGTGTACTAAATTGGGAAGCGGATTTTCTCAGTCGGCACACCATTCAGGAAACCGAATGGGCACTACACCCAGAAGTGTTTCAGACACTGGTGAACAGATGGGGTCTACCGGAGATAGACCTTATGGCGTCTCGTCTAAACAACAAAGTTCTGAGGTACGGATCAAGAACAAGGGACCCAGGAGCGGTCCTGGTAGACGCACTGTCAGTAGAATGGAGGTTTCAGCTGGCATATCTGTTCCCTCCAATATCTCTGTTACCCAGAGTAGTGAGAAAGATAAAACAGGCAAAAGGAGCAATCATTCTAATAGCTCCAGCTTGGCCAAGAAGGCATTGGTATACAGATCTGTTGAGAATGTCCGTGGAAGCACCGATACTGCTCCCTCAACGTCCAGATCTATTAATGCAGGGTCCTTGTTGTCACAGTCATTTGGATCGCCTGTCTTTGACGGCGTAACTGTTGAAACCTCTATCTTAGAGGCTAAAGGATTTTCGAAACAAGTAATTCAAACCATGCTTAGAGCAAGAAAGCCTTCTTCGGCCCGTGTGTATCATAGAATATGGCAAACCTATATTCATTGGTGTTCTGGAAAAAATTACAATCCGAGATCTTTTAAAGTAGCTAGAATTTTGGATTTCCTGCAGGCAGGATTGGATAAAGGGTTAAAGGTTGCTTCCTTGAGGGTGCAAGTCTCAGCGTTGACTGTATGGTTTCAGCGGAAGATTGCTGACCTACAGGATGTACGTACGTTTTTCCAAGGAGTAGTACATATTCAACCTCCATTTGTTCCTCCTGCAACTCCCTGGGATTTGAATTTAGTTCTTAAATTTCTCCAGGGTCCTCTGTTTGAACCACTTGAGAGAGCAGATCTTAAGTGGCAACGGTTAAAGTTCTTTTTTTACTGGCAATGGCATCAGCCAGAAGAGTGTCAGATTTAGGAGCATTATCATGTAATCTCCTTTCCTAAGTTTTTTTCCAGACAGAGCAGTTCTCAGAACAAGATCTAGTTATCTTCCAAAGGTGGTATCAAAATTTCACCTGAATGAAGAGATTGTAGTCCCAGTTTTTCAGGTATCGGGACTATCTGCGGGAGAAGCGTCGCTGGACGTGGTCCGGGCTTTAAAAATCTATGTAGATCGTACTAGTGCCATCAGGAAAACAGATTCTCTCTTCATCCTCTACGGATTCCATAGAAGAGGATGGCCTGCTAGTAAACAGACGCTGGCGAGATGGCTCCGTATGGTAATATCTGAAGCTTATTCTCATGCAGATCTCCCTATTCCGGCTAATGTCTCTGCACACTCTACACGTAAGGTAGGTCCTTCTTGGGCAGCACAGCAGGGTGCTTCAGCAGAACAGATATGTAGGGCAGCCACATGGTCTTCCATAAACACATTCATCAGATATAATGCCTTGGATACTTTTGCCTCTCATGACGCAGACTTCGGGCGAAAGGTCCTCCTGTGCAATCAGGAGCGTCCCCACCACTAAAATGGCTTTGGGAATCCCAATGTTATCCTGTGGATAATCCTGTGGACCCAGCCAGAGAAATGAACGTTATGGTAAGAACTTACCGTTGATAACGTGATTTCTCTTATGTCCACAGGTATCCACAGGGATTCCACCCTGACGCATCTGATTTGAGGATCTAGACAATCACTAAAACCTCTTCCTTCTTGTATGGAAGGGTGTGCATGTGTGTTCTTATCGCCTGTACAGGTCTCTACCTAATGTTCCTGCCTAATATCGCTGTGGAAAGAACTGATCTGACTGAGTCAGTGGGCGGGACTATATAGTGGAGGCCCCAATGCATCCTGGGAGGCCAGAAAGCTCGTGACCGTGTTGGTGCCATTTTCGCTGTCGCTCGACAATATCCCAATGTTATCCTGTGGATACCGGTGGACATAAGAGAAATCACGTTATCAACGGTAAGTTCTTACCATAACGTTCATATCGCCAAAGGCCAGGATTTCGCTCCTCTGGTGGCTGCAATTGCTTCACCTTCTGGAGGGCCACAGGTTCGGGATCCAGGACTGGATCCTTCTAACCATGGATGCAAGTCTCCAGGACTGGGGCACAGTCAATCAAGGGGAGACCTTCCAAGGAAGGTGGTCAAGTCTAGAAGCTGGACTACCAATAAACATTCTGGAACTAAGAGCCGTCTACAACGGTCTTCTCCAAGCGGCCCATCTTCTGCGAGATCGGGCCATTCAAGTGCACTCGGACAATGTAACTACAGTGGCTTACATAAACTGACAGGGCAGAACGAAGAGCAGAAAAACACGCATTGGTGCTGTCCGCAATCTTCATTCCGGGAGTAGACAACTGGGAAGCGGACTTCCTCAGCAGACACTATCTCCATCCAGGAGAGTGGGGACTCCATCCAGAGGTGTTCAAGGAGGTAACAGATCTTTGGGGTGTACCTCAAATAGACATGATGGCCTCTCGTCTCAACAAGAAGCTTTGGCAGTATTGTTCTAGGTCGAGGAACCCGCAAGTCCTAGTGACTCCGTGGGTGTTAAAGTCAGTGTACGTGTTTCCTCCACTTCCACTCATTCCAAGGGTTCTAAAACTCATAAGGAAAACAAGAGTTCTGGCGATCCACATTGCTCCAGACTGGCCAAGGCGGGCTTGGTACGCGGATCTTCTGGATCTACTGCTAGATGAGCCAAGGCCTCTTCCTCTTCGGGAGGACCTGCTACAGCAGGGGCCGTTCGCCTATCAAGTCTACCGCGGCTACGTTTGACGGCATGGAGGTTGGACGCCAGATGTTAGCTCGGAAGGGCATTCCAAACAAGGTTATTCCTACCCTGATACAGGCTAGGAAAGGAGTAACGTCTAAACATTACCATCGTATTTGGAAAAAATATGTATCTTGGGGTGAGTCCAAGAAATTTCCTACGGTGGAGTTTCAACTGGGACGGTTTCACCTCTTCCTGCAAGCAGGTGTGGATATGGGTCTGAGGTTGGGATCCGTAAAGGTCCAGATTTGCTCGTCACAGAAAATCGGACTCTGTTCATCCTGTATGATCCCAAGAAACTTGGGTGTCCTGCTTCTAAGCAGACAATATCTCGCTGGATCAGGTTCACTATCCAGCATGCGTATTCTATGGCAGGATTGCCGTGTCCTACATCTGTTAAGGCCCACTCTACTTGTAAGGTGGGTTCTTCCTGGGCGGCTGCCCGTGGTGTCTCGGCTGTACAGCTTTGCCGAGCGGCTACTTGGTCTGAGTTGAACACGTTTGCAAAGTTCTACAAGTTCGATACCTTGGCCTCTGAGGACCTGAAGTTTGGTCAATCAGTTCTGCAGGAGCCTCCGCGCTCTCCCTCCTGTTCTGGGAGCTTTGGTACATCCCCATGGTACTGATGTGGACCCCAGCATCCTCTAGGATGTAATAGAAAATAGGATATTAATTACCTACCTGTAAATCCTTTTCTCATAGTCCATAGAGGATGCTGGGCGCTCGCCCAGCGCTTTCGTTATCCTGCAGTGGTTACTTAGTTCAGTACTGTTTTGTTACTTGGTAAGTAATCTTGTTCAGCCGTTGCTGATGTTTCAAGCTAGTTAGCTTGGTTTGCCTTGTTGTGTAAGCTGGTGTGAATCTCGCCACTATCTGTGTAAATTCCTTCTCTCAAAGTTGTCCATCTCCTCAGGCACAGTTTCTAGACTGAGTCTGGTAGGAGGGGCATAGGGGGAGAAGCCAGCCCGCAGTCTCAAACTCTTAAAGTGCCAATGGCTCCTAGTGGACTGGTCTATACCCCATGCTACTAATGTGGACCCCAGCATCCTCTACGGACTACGAGAAAAGGATTTACCGGTAGGTAATTAAAGTCCTATTTTCATCCTCATAGATTCTGCGCACACAAGATTTCCAGTAATAGAATATCCAGCAAGAAATATACATCTGTTGTTTTCCCTTCATCTGTAATCTTCTCACCAGAGTCTCATGTCTTGTCCTTTTAATGCCCCCTGTGTACTGTATGTCCCATAGCTTTATATAATACTAGCTGAAGTACCCGGCATTGCCTGCGTTTAAATTTTAAAGTTTTTAAGTTATCAATGAGCTGGATGTAACTGTCAACATTTTCAAAATAATTAGCAGCTTCAGTTTACTGAAGAGTAAACTGCATTAGCTTGCTTAGTAGCTGCTATAGTTCTTGAATGCCACTTTCTTTAATAATAATGATCATGTCCTCAGTCTACTTGCCTAATCATTACTTCTGAGTCCTACTAAGAGGGTAGCAGTATTCTTACAAATAATCTAGGGCTAATTAATGAGAACAATATACTGAATCCTGCTTCTCTAATATGAGTGGTGTAAGAAGTTTATTATTCAGCACATGACATTGGTGATCTACACCTTAGTTGCCTTAGAGGCACTCAGCATCTGAATGGCCTCATGTTCCCGTTGTTTTGCCTCTGTGTCCCTTCCAGTTACTGGCAAAGTGTGCACAGTGCACAATGGAGTCCTTTCCTGGGCTCACTCGATTCACACCAGAAAATGCTTTTGCATTGGTGCATTACATTGGCTATAAACCACACAATATAGTGCATACCTCCCCTCCACTATCCCTCCACACTTTAGAGATGATCGACCTAGAAGTGTGCTTTTCTGTATGGAAGAGCGCCCCCTGAAAATGCACTCTCCACTCCTTTATGTCATTACAGTAAACTGGAAAATCTTGTTTCCTCCCTCTGCAAATGCCACCATTCCCCCTGCCCACATACCTATATGACTTGGAGGAATTCTAGGTGTGTAGTCGTTCTAAGACACTGGAAGTTCTGTGCTTCCTAAATTACCTTCAGAGCATGCACCAAACCTGTATGATGGGTATCTATTACTAATGTGTTTGTGACCTTGCAGTGATAATTTAGCTGGACTCATCCACAGCAGTAATGAACACTTGTGGTGCCTTATAAATGAAAGATTAGAATACTAAATTATGCATTTTACAGTTTTCATAAATACATGAAAAATGCATACAGAAGATCCTCTCCTCTCTAAACATACTACTTCCACCTCCAGTCTCTTACAAGCCCTTCACTGGCTCCCCTTCCGAATCCAATTCAAGCTCCTCACACTCACTTACAAAGCCCAAACCCAGTCATCTCCCATTTATATATCTGACCTTATCTCCCTTTACACTCCCACCTGCCCTCTTCGCTCCACAAATACATGCCGCCTCCCCTGCCTACAGATTGCTTCCTTCCATTCCTGCCTCCAAGATTTTGGCCATGGTGCTCCTTACCTCTGGAATTCTCTACCTCTTCCTGTCAGACTCTACACCTCTACAAAACACAGGCTCTCAAGACCCACTTCTTCATCAAACCCAGCCGTCGATCATCCTAACCCTCTGTTACATGCTTGCTTCTACACCATCTGTGTCACCCCTCTCTGTATGCACCTCCCTTTCAGAATGTAAGCTCTCACAAGCAGGGCCCTCTCCACTCGTGCTTTCCCTCTCTTAGACCATTTTCTACTGCATATGTACTACAACGGCACCTAGCCCTCAATTTCTGCCACCCTGATGAATATATCAGTGGCCTTTCACTTATGCAGCAATGTTTATATACCATGTACTTGTCCTACATTGTCTTGTACTGTAAGTCACTGTTTTCTTGTCTTGCTCATTTGTTTATGTTCTTTGTTAGGCGCTGTGGAACCCTTGTGGCGCCATATAAATAAAAGCTAATAATATGTGCTATTGCTCAATTTTTTTTTTATTGTGTTGAATAAACCCAACACAAAACACTGTACGATCAGCACAAAAGATCTGAATGTCGTCAAAATCCTGTCCATTTTTCAGTGTGGTTTTTTTTGTTTTTTAAATCTTGTTTGACTTAATAAACATAAAAATGATATAATTTCACCAATGCTAAAGCAGTGTTAGAGCATAATGCATTAATATTTTTTCTTGTAAAAGGTGTGGATTCAAATAGTTTGCAGACTGGTTGCTTTGTATATAGTATGGAATCTATGGGCCTGATTGAGCTGATGTGCCACACAACGGAGCGATTATCAGCAGACTGCACATGCGCCAACGTACCTGTGCTCGCAGTGCGGTATCAACTGCACGGCGATTGACAGGAAGTGACCGTTTGGAGGATTTAACAGGGAGTGGTTGGAAAACCACAAGCGTGTCATGCCCGTTTTTTGGGGGTGTGCATCTGACGTCAGCTGCAAGCTCTTACGAAGCTCTGCGTCGCTACTGCCGTGTCCAGTCTGCATTTCCATAGGGCTGCCCTTAAGCCTGGTGTTCCTTGTTCGTGCGTAATTGCGAAAGGAGTTGTGATAGCTCAAGTGGACATCTCTTTTCATTTCTGAGCGGCGGATATCAGCAGTTGCGAAGCTGAAACAAAATCGCACTTGCAGTTGCCTTAGCGTCCATCTTTGAATCAGGCCCTGTATGACTCAAGTCTGTAGCAATTATAATAAAATGATAAAGGGAACAATAGCAGTGGGTTCATTTAAATACAAATATTTACATTTCATAATTTAGTATGAAAAATGGAAGAAACAGAAGTCTAACTTCCAGCACACACACATGCTGTAGCTGGTGTCAGGTTATATACTGTACAACTGATTGTATCCGCGTTCTCTAGGCAGGCATTCTGTGTGACATATTATAGTGAAGTCTGTTCTTTTATCTTTTCCTTATTTATCATTTTAAATAATTACATTACGTGTCTCTTTTTTTCCTATAAATGTATTCTATTTTCAGTTTCATGAGACTTTAATTTATAACGATGCGACAGTATTGACTAGGATTTTTCTGCCTCTCTTCTTTATCTATGTAATAGATAAGGATGCTATTGCATGCTATCATTTTACAATGCATAGTCCTTAACGGTAATAGTAAATTAAGTTTACATGTACTGAGCTTGATGCAGAGGTGTGCGCAAATCTCCTCGCCACTGCAATTCCGTACACAGCGGATCTGCGAAAATATGCAAATCTCAGATCCGCTACTAGAAGTAAGCCAGAGCCATTGTAACTATGTACACAGGTGTAGTCGCTAGTTGAGACGCCCTGCAGCTGTTTGACACACACACTTGCGCTACCTCCCACAAATGCTAGCTGACTGTCAGTTACTCTGACCGCCACCAGTAATCCATCAGGATGCATGCTCAGTGTGCACATATCCACAGACTTCTGCATTGTGTCCACCTCTGAATCAGCCCCGCTGTCTCCTATCTCTTATGTTGTTTGTGAAATCAGTGTAAAAAGTCTGTTTTGTTAATTGGACAGTTTACAAAGATCCTCAGATTATCTCATTAAAATATTAAGAGGCCAAAAAAGAAAGGTGATTACACATAATAAACCATTTATACCACGACCAAACAAAATAGTACAGTAAATAGGTGTGATTTTGTTTTTCTACATTTTGCACTGGTAATTGTGAGTTTTGGGGTTTTGTGTATTAGCAGCATGAGTAGAGGAGAGCAGTGCATTCCAGTCTGGAGACCTGGAGAAGGGATAAAGAACTGATAAACCAGTGATAAGTGGAAGGTGATAACGCATCAGCCAATCATTACGGATTTGTAAAATGACAGGAGCTGATTGGCTGGTGCATTATCACCTTCCACTTATCACTGCTTTATCCCTTCTGCCCCTTTGTGTCATACAGTATTTGTCTCGTTTCAGCTGCTTTATCCTGATGTTGATGTCTTGCCCAGAGGAGGAGATGAATTGGAATTAGAATACAAGCATGCTAATGTGGGTTATTGCTCCAAACTCTGCCCACATTCATGCACCAATCTTCTGTTATCTCTGCTCCATGTTAGAGCAGACCTATTTTATTTGTAATAACCAAAAATCACATCCAGGGCCGCTCTGTTGCTTAAACAGCCCACTTGGGCTCTGTATGTTAGTACCTTAAAGCCCTTGTTCTTTAAACTTTTGTGGATTATAGAAATGGGCATGCAGAATGCTTTCTTTGGCTTATTTCATAGGACTAAATCAGATCAATGTAACTGCTTGTGATGTGCATTTTTTGGTCCTAAGAAGATAGAAAATGATGTAGTAAATGCTTTAATTGCGTTTTGTGCCACTAGGCCAGTCATTTACATTAGTACCTAATATAGAGTACATTAAAGGACAGCAATAATATTGTCATAATATTTAAATATTTGTGTTCTTTTTTGAAAACTAGTGACCTTACTGCCGAGGATCAGATTGCCCTGCTGAAATCATCTGTTATTGAAGTTATAATGCTGCGCTCTAATCAGTCCTTTTCCCTGGAAGACATGGCCTGGTCATGCGGCAGTGACGACTTCAAGTACAAAGTTGACGACGTGACTCAAGGTATGATCAGGGCCATTCCCAAAGGTGACTTGCTTTCTGATATTACTGTCCTCTTTCTTTAGTCAAAAAGAATTAATTCTATCCAAATATTGAGTTTCGGGAATACAATAGGTTATTAGGTACAGTTTTTGGTAGAGTCTATCTCATGCTTAACTTGGATGCAAAGTTGTTCTGTGTTGTTTTATTACCACATGTATTCCTGCCTGCATCTGATATTCCCATCAGGGGTTTTCAGCTATTCAGCGGGAAAAGATACGTCACATAGGCACATCATATGAGTATCAACAGCTTCTTCCGTTTCTCCTTTCCTGAAAACTAGAAAGCATTAAAATATGTAAACGCCAAATTGCTTTCTAACAAATATTTAAAATGCCCGCTCTAATATATATTGTGGACGTCTGCGCATCTTATTACCATGTGCTATGAATGTGCGCTATACATCGCAAAACACTGCATCCCATAAGAGAAAACAATACACCCACACATTATCTGAGTTCCAAAGCTCATTGATGTATATATTTGTTATTAAAAGGATATGTATTCAATATATCACAATGTACAGTATGTATGTATGTATATATATATATATATATATATATATATAGTTATATGGTTACAATTTATACAGTAACCAGTTATTACAATCTAATTCAAAATACAGCCACAGCCAGCAAATACATCACCATATCTTTCTCATATAAAGTCTCCCCTCCATATCACTCTCTCTCTCTCTGTAAAATCATGCAGGCACTGGACAGACAGCATCTCCATCATCATCTGGGACAAACAGGAAAGAAGCAGCTAGCTCTGTGTGTGTGATCACCTATATACTATGTATTTTGGGGGAGTGCACACATCTAGTCTAGGGGAGGGAACTTTCTTATTCATGATGAGTCATTGGTCCGTTCAAATGCAAGCCTTGAAGACATCATAAAGGCTGGCCTGAGTTTCCTGTCCATCACATGCTTGGAATGTCCATTGTACTAATAAGAGTGACTTTAGCTTTCATACATTTAATCATATCTACTTGTTGTAATGAGCTACAACTTAATAACAAGCATCAAATGAATCTACACATTAATCTGGTTACTGTGACACCAAACACGACATGTCCATCTTGCTCTGCTCCAGTAGTACACTTACATGACGTTACTGAATTATATAATTAAAACATTATGATGTCTGGTGCTTGATATGTTCAAATTATGTGCTGTATGAAATATGTGTTGAATCTATCTCTGTGGCATGTCTGTGTAAATGCGTATGTTACCATATATTGCTGTGCTCGCTGCGCGTATTTGCAAGTATAGCGACTCATAATGTGTGGAGTCTGTATGTTCTCTCTATGTAATATTTTTGACTTCGACAAATAGTACAATGAACCACAGAATACAAAAACCCAAATTTAACCATTACATTTTAGATTAGTCAGCTTAATGAAAAACAAAAATATTACATTATTAAATTCGGCAAATAAGCAAAACTTACTAAATGCAGTATTCCCTGTATACACAGGACTGGTTTGGGGCATTTTCCATTGTTACCATAGGCGTTGAAAGGGGGCGGCTCACCCATCCAAATATTCGAGAGGCACCAATGTACTTGGTCACGGGATACAGTGCGGACACCATCTAGACTTGACATGGGTAGTGTTAGGATGGAGATTATTCCCTTTCCGGCTGCACTACCTCCTCCCTTCCCACAGCTCTCTGTCTGCTTCCAGGGCCTTCCTCTGCCCTTCACCCAACTCCAGCCAGTGTGTGACTATTTACTTTGGGGTGGTCCCTCCTCTGGGCCCAGCCCTGCACCCTTCTCACCTCCCTCTTCATATGCTCTTCCCCCTCAGATCCTCCTTCGTCCTCACCCCCTATACAGATAGATAAAGATATCTATATAAATATAGACATATATCTTTCTCTGTCAGGTTAGTGGTGTGGAGGGTGAAGCCCCATACACACAAGACGAGAAAGTAAAAGATATCGCTCAGAAGGGCCATTCTGAGCGATATCTGTTACTATCTAGTGTGCACACTCACCATCGTTAACGATGTGCGCTCCCGCGCATCTTTAACGACCCCCTGACTCATCTGAACTGTTCAGACGAGGGAGGACCTTGTTAACGAGGGCTGCAGCATGGCCCCGCTCCCACCGTCGCTCCCTCCCCGCCAGCATCAGCAAGTGTGTATGCACTTGCCAATGCCGGCTCCCCGCCGCAGCCAATATCGCCGTGTACACACATCCGCTAACGTGTACCCGGCTTTAGTCCAGCTGCCCCCTGAGAGAGCGGAAATCAGCAACTTAGGGGTGCCAAAATGAAAGTATAACTTCCCACCCCAACTACAAATGTTGTGGCAACCCTGAACGTTACGTATTCAGGCTGTTTACTAAAAAAACCAGGTGTAGTATATAATATCAATATTCCTAATATAGACAAATTGTCAGCCTGGTCAATATGTCAACGTTATGAATGCTGGACATCAATATATTTATGTTAGCCTAAACCTAATTTCCATATTCCTGTAATACGGTGGCTTTACATGTCCTTGAAACATACACGCATCAGCCATCACATTTTAACCACTAGTAGGTGAAGTGTATAAACCGCAGAGAGGTGGCCACGGAGGGCCAGCTAAACCATGGTTTAATTTATCTGGTATATGGCAATGTTCTTTACACAAACAGTATGACTTCTGACTGGACAGAATAGTTGCTCTCTGCATATATTTTAATCCATGAGTTTACAGGGCTTGTAAAACCATTCTATTAAAGGAATACTAACTTACCTGATAACTTCACATGGCATGTGATTTCGAGACTTAATAGGGGTCTATTCATGAAGCAGTGAAAAGAGCGGAGAAGTGATCCAGTGGAAAAGTTGCCCACGGCAACCAATCAGCTGCTCTGTATAATTTTTTTTTTTTTTTTAAACAATTTATTTTATTTTATGTCAACAATAAGAACAGGACATTTTATAGTATGCAAATTATAAATGTTACATCAATGCTGATTGGTCGCTATGGGAAATTCTCCACCGGCTCACTTCTCCACACTTTTCACTGCTTCATGAATAGACCCCATAGTGCTTAATAGAGAGTTATGTATGATATCTCGACATTCATCATTTAGACAGTCATCATGTAGATGCTAATGAAATATCAACATTTCATCATTGGTGGCCCAGTGGTCACTTACCTGGACCAAACAGCAGTGGCAGCTTCCAGGTTCAAGCAGAGGTATCTGATGCACCAGCGTTCTGATAAGTACAGTTCCCTAAGCCTAATGCCTACCCCTAACACTCACGCTGGTGCCTAAACCTAACACCCTCCCTTTCACCTGTAGCCTAACTCCAGTGATCTGCAGGCAGGGGAGGCAGAGCCTCTCCTGTCATACTCCAGTATACTCGAGTATTGTTTATGAAATTGATTAGAATAATATAAAGTGGATATGTATACTGTTGAACCTTTGTATGATACTTATGATGCTTACATGAACCCTCTGGTTCATACTGTATATGTGTGGGTAAATCTGGCTCTGATACTGCCAGTGTCTCCCCAGCCATTGACCTCACAGCATGTCGCTGCTTAACTCTAACCTCCCCAGTCCCCTGTCTAACCCTCCTGTCCTACAGCCTAACCCTATGTCAACATTCTGAGAATGTCAGATTTCCACATGTCAGCATTGTGGGAATGTCAGCATGTTGCCTGTGGACATTTTAAAAATGTTGACATCATAACTGTTGAGATTGTGAATGTCAACATGGTTATTGTCGACCTAATGACTACGTTCCTTTAATAGACCAATACACTGCTAGTGTACATTACATACTAATTGGGATCTTGAAGCATTATGCCCACTTTATACCATTTGGACCTGGAATACTAGCTATATAATGGGAAACACCATCTCCTAATGGATGTTTTTGAGTATACAGTCCTGATAAAGTAACATTGGATGTCTCGCAGACAGTACCATTTATCAAGGAATGCTGCTTTTTGTATGTTTTGTTTGTAATTTTTCGGCGTGTATTTAAATTTAGCATCATCTTTATTAAAATCCCAGCTTTTATTAAACCAGTTTGATCTAAAATGTAATGGGTTTATATGCGATATGGCGCAGTCAGGGGTGGATTGGCCTTATAGGGCTGCTCAGTGTTTGAACTGCCTGATGTGCTTTATGTTTAAGAAAATAAACCTCTATTTCCATTTCACTGGCAGGGGTGGGTAGAGGGTTTATGTAATTAGGCAGTCTCTGGAGCACTGACTGTTCTAATAGGAGACCTCCCCTACACCGATCTTGTAGATGCCATGCACTGCAGCCTATCGCATCAGGGCACATCCCTTCCTCTTCCCTAGGGGCTCACCACCCCATAGCTTCGGTGCTGGACTTGTTTGTATGGCAGCACCAAAGAGGAGAAATCAACAGGGTTAGAGGGGACAAAGAGAGGAATAAAAATAATTGAGGAGGACTGGTAGTTTAATAGAGGGAACAATTTACTACTGAATAAATAGACAAAAACATTTAAGTGGCTTCATTTCATAAGATGTCTGCTTATGCCATATACAGTACTTATCAAGATGAGCTTAACGCATTAAAGGCTACATTTTGTCAGAGTGAATCCACAACTAAATATAACACGAGTGCAAAATCTGGAGACCGCAATGAGAAAAGCTTTATCTGTTTAATCAACAGCAGCAACAAAAACAAAAATCAATTTGTGTGGGAGAAAGGGACATGATGAGACGTGAGATACTCTGAGCATTAATTAAAGTATTTTACCATTGCCAGAGTTTGCAATTTAATACATACTAGAAAAAAAAAAGCAGTTTCCCAATTAGCCAAACATAGACTCATAATGAGGTAGAAAGTGGAAGCTGGAGAGATGCTGGTGGTTTTGTTTTGAACCTGATGATGATATTGCTGGGATTATTTGAATAACCGAAATGGGAGGGAGGACAGAACATAAAACACATACAAATCTCTACATTAAAATGCAACGTTGAGAAAGAGTCAGGATTGGAAATCTGTTCATGCTTTTAATGGATTTCATTAAAATAAGGCGTCTGTTTTGTATGGTGGTCACAAGGATGGTCTCTTTACTGTCTAGAGGTCATTAGGATGCTGTTTGCATTGTATAGTGGTCACTGATACCCCGTTCAGATCGCAATTGCCGGGTCACACCCGGGAATTGGAAACGGGTCTGATAAAGCTAAATATTTATCGTATATAAAACACTTTAAGAGGTCTAAGAACACTGTACGCTATCTACGTAAGAAGTACCGTAAGGGTACGCAAGTTGCGTAGCGATCGCTCAGCCGTAGTCGAGACGCTCAAGCGTCACGTTCGCTTACGGCCCAGTGATCACAGGCAGGCACGCTATTGGCTGCCGACAAACGTAATGATTCGCTATAGCGTAGCGGACGCTCGGGACCACGAGGAGATCACCAGCGATGCAGACGCTCACAACGTTAAACCTTTATATCTATACCTTTAACAATGAGATACACAGTATACCTTAGTGTAGAGACAGAGTGTAAGTGCAACCTGGTGTAACCTGATTAACTACAAAGCTGCTTGAGCGTCTCCGACGCTCAGGGAATACTTAACACTATAAAGAATACACAGATACCTGGGCTTAGGGTCCGAAACCTATTATATGTATTATGACTATTATACTTGCAAAAAGAATCACAGTACAAATGATACACTACAATATAACATAAACCAACTAACCAGATAACTACACAGGAAATACAATACAATACAATAAAAGGGAAAATGAGAGAGATAGAGAGAGAGAGAGATAGAGATGGCTCACAGTAAGACAATATGATTACTGAGAAAACTTACGCACAAGGGGAACGATCGCATGCGCCTCGATATCCAGCTCCCGATTATCAGCAATGAGAACCGTTGAAGAGAGTGAACTGGATACGGTCGGCCTGCCTATTTATGCCCCACACACAATACAATTCAATGGTCCCTACAATCTCATTGTTCATTGGACATAGGAATTCGGCTTCGCATTATAACAAAAGGTCATAGGTTGATTCATACAGGTGGGCTGTGACTATTTCCAACTGCTCAGGTGGGAGGGAAACTGGGTTTCCCGCCGCATGGGTAATAAAGTGCAAATAAAGTAAATGTTCATAAACTTCTTATGTCCATAACTATTCGCACGAGCGATTGATCTGCTTCAAACCAACACTGGAATATTTCTAATTAAATGTTCTTCCGATGGATACTAAACACCACTGTATTACTCCTGTCTGACCCTTCGTATCAAACAAAGAGGGATTTCTCTGTTCATGAACATTCTATATTAACCAAACTTTCAGAATCTATCAAAGGGACCATGATCTACAAAATACATTATTAGTGAAAATATGTAATGATTGAGTCGCACGCTACGATCGCATAAACTTTACCGTAAATACGCATACCGAGCACCAGCGGGTGCACGCAACAGCGGATATGCGCATTCACGGGAGAGCGCACGCATGCGCAGCGCGGACCTGTGTGAGGTGCAAATATGGTAGTGTGCATAGAGATATTTTTCTGACTTTGACAGTCCACCCTTTGGCAGTCAATAATAACTGCCACCTTCTAAAACATTTCAAAAGGAGAAAAATATATGTCAGGGGTTAATTCATTTCCATGGTTGGGTAAGGGAGGAGAGAGGAGTAGGTGGGAAGAGGGTATGACCTAGTAAGATAGCAGAAGCATGTGTGTATGAGTCCATGTTTGGGGGGTCATGTATCATCGTGCCGTACGTGTTGTAAATCAAGCTTCGAGGTATTGCGAAGTATACATTTGAATTCCTTCTTATCCCGTGGTACGGGTCTGTGGATGGGCTGTCAAACTTTACCGAGCTCTTTTCGGATTTTGAACAAAATGGGGAGCACATTTTAGTTGATGATACATGAATGGGGGAATATGTGATTGCTGATATCTGTGCCTGTATTCCCTATACTATGTGTGTCATTACCTGAGGGTTGTAGAAATGAAGAAAAGACATAATTACGGTAAATGCGGTGGTATTCTATGTCAGGTTAATGTACATCTGTCGGTTGAAGTTTTGTTCGGTATCAGTTGAAAGTCGTCTTCTTTGCGCTGTGTTGCCCATTAGGTGTGAGCAAAAAGCTTTGTCAATGCCATTAGATTTACAAAAAATGTTGGGCTAGCGTAAGTTTAAGAATTCTAGGGAAACTGGGGATCCATGGCAAAGTTCATCAAATGTCCATATCTCAAGTGGTCAAAACTTCTTCTTTGGTCTATCCGTTGTCTGTATAGCGTCTCGTCAACTTCCTCGTCCAAGTGGGTCTTTTTATCTTGGAGAAAAACCAGAAAAACAGGTGAAAGAAACGGACCGTAGAAATCGCATTTTCATCACATCATTGTTTCTATCATTGGGTCATAAATCAAATCCAGGTTAATTACAGTTTCCTCACTCCTTAAACTCATTACCCTGGTACGATGTTTGCACTTCATTAAAGCCTGACCGCATCTAAATATCAAACCGATCGTTATGATAACACCTAAGATACATAGGAGAAACTTCCCAACATCCATTATGACTCCTTGAGCCCAGTCTCCCAAACCGGAGAACCAATTTCGCGGGTTCAACCATGACACCCAACCAGTCAGCTCATTACCTACAGCAGCAAGAGTGAGATTGTGTTTTCGGCGAAATTCCCACTTTAATTGGAGAATATCGTCCATCTTTTGGTCTATGACCTCTACCGGATCCTCGGTGCTATTCGTGATATACGTGCAACATTTCACGCCGTACTGTGTTGCCAATGTAACACAATATCCACCTGTCACTGCTGTGAGGTAATTAAGAACCATTCTATGCTGCACCAGTTCTGTTTTATAAGCTTGAAGTTCCCTTCCCGTATATCTAAACGTGTCATCATACATTTCCGTGATATTATCTAACAAATTTGCGAGCGCCGATATGTATTTATAATTTTAGCACTCCTCTAGCGGTGCGGGTGAAATCTAACGCGATTAAGAATTGAATCCCGGTGGATTCACTTATCAGATCAGAGGCCGGATGCTCTGTCTTCTCTATCAGGTGCCTTTTAACAACGTGCTCGTAATGGGTGTGAGTATAAGGAGCTTGGGCACCACGATGTATGTCCTTCATTTTGTCATGTGTTACAGTCATCACTTCAGGCAATACTTTTCCAATATAACACAATCCTTCAGAGTTTGGGGCAAGCCACTTGTACGCCTTTCTCCCGCATATGAAATATGCATCATCGGGGAGAACATATGGGACGGAGAAGGACATAACCATATTACACACCTTCCAGGTGAAATCTCCTAACCCTAATTCTTCCATCTGTTTAATACATGTATCAGGTTGTACGATATGTGCACAGTATCCTGGTGATACTTCTCCAACTCTCGTAATCCTATTTCCTAAGGTGTACCTATACCGGAAAGATTTTCCTCTACTGGCTATGTGGCGTACAAGCTCTGTATCTGTAGGCATTCTATCTGCTCTATGCGAAAAGGTCATGGTGTGGTTACTCCATGACACTTCCCAATTTCCCGGCTTTCTGGGATTGGAGATGTTGAAACATAATAGGGACCTATCCACATGGTATTGGTGGAGCTTCAAACTAGGAGGGCTGGAGATATTAAACCTCCTGTCCACCGGTCTCCCACCCTTTAGCTCAAGTACCTCCCCTATCGTTAAAGGAAATGGTACTAGCCCTGATTTGCTATGACCCTGAGGTACTTGAGAACATACCCAACAATCTGTTTTGTTTAACACACTACCCACTAGGGAGTGATAGTCACTCAATGGATGCTGGTCCATATGGATATTAAAACTGGATTGGCATTTCTTAATGCACCCATCCTCAATGACATTGTTACAGAGCCTACAGATACGGTCTTCTTCTTAAACTAACAATCCTTCAAAACGTTTGCAAATAACAAGGTTGTTAGATCGTGCCCGGTACTCGCCTTTGCCTGGTGATTGGGTTGCTATTGGAAATTTACACCTCCGTCTCAGTCATTAGAACCTTTCTGGATCCTTTCTCGACCTCACTGGTACTTTCACCGAAACAGACTGCTCTGGTCAACATCATGGTCGACAGGAAAAATCCATATCACAGTCTCTTGGGGCAAGTCCATCTTACAGGAGGAGAAAAGAAGAAATTTGTAATGGGGGTATAAGAAAACAGTTTGTGGGGGAGAGAACTTGTTACGATAATAAGTTCTCTCGTCTTGTTGTTCTTCTTGTTCTGCTGTCCTCTCAAAGGTGCTGTCTCTCAGTCTTCCAAACGAACATTCTGGTGATGCAATATTCCTTCCTAATCAGCGATCTTTCTGTAAGGAGCAAAAATCTGGCATTACCATTGGTCCAACTGAGGGGTGACATACCATCTTTAAACCATGAAAACATGAATGAGAAGAGAGAGAGAGTCAAAAAAAACAAAAGAGAGAGAGAACACTTCATGTGCATATATATATATTACATAACTCAACAACAAACAACAATAGGAACCGAGAAACAAGGCATTTTTATCAAACATTTTTCAACCTTAAGAAAACATTGTTATTATTATCAGGCTGTCATATCTACGTGTCTAATGGTCTCTTTGAACAGTCCCTCCCCACCAGCACCTGCATTACTCCACTGTTTGTATCTGGCCAGAAATACATTGTGGCGGATAGGTCATGCTGGGGTTTGGTAGACTTCTGCAAGGACCAAGTGGATATGCAATGTGTGAATTCTTACCAATAATCGTCAGAGATGGGGATAGAGAGAGAGAGAAAAAACATTTTTCTTCACAAATACATTTACAACGTTTCACCTGGTCATTCCTGTGTCTTCAGTGAATGACCTCCCAATTTATTAACCGTTACCTCAGGCTTACCATCAGTCCTAATGATCACCTGTCCTGCCTATGTGATCCCTGATTATAATCGTGTGTGTTATAATTTTGCTCATTTCTTGGTCTAGGGGGTCTGACTTTATATGGGTTATTACAGTTGCTGGCATAATGCCCTTCTCTTCTACAATGGTAACAAATCCTTGGCTTTCTCCATATGCTAGGGGCCTGGGATTCCGGTCGACTTGATGCATCCTCTAGTGCTTGGATGTTCAGTGTCATCAACCGCTCTCCCTGCGCTTCCCTGGTTCTTTGGATATTTCGGTCATGCTCGATAGCGGACTCTCTTAATGCAGCCACCGAGATGCCTCTCCAGTGAGGTATGGAGGTTTGTACCCTGATTTTTAGTGTGTCTTTTAAGTTGTTCATTAATACGGACACAGCTACCTCTCTGTGGTGTACGTTAGTTTCAATGTCATCTATACCAGTGTACCTAGCCATATCCTGCAGAGCCCGGTGAAAATACTCTTCTGCGGATTCATCTTCTTTTTGTTTTATTGTATAGATTTTATTCCACTTTACTACTGTAGGAAAATATTCTTTCAACTGTAGATTGATTCTCTTTACATTATCTTGGTTATACTCGTTTGTTAGTGGCACTTCCTCATCTAGCTTACAATCAGCGATAAATTTCAATGAATCAACATCGGGGGGTAAACATGCCCTCAAAACTGTCCTCCAATCTTTGTTATTTGGCTCTGCAGTGTGTCCTAGCACTCTAATGTATCTTTGACAAGCAACTAAGTCTTTCCTGGGATCAGGAAATTCAGACAGAATTGTTCTTAATTCTGTTCGGGAAAAAGGGCAGTACATGGCGATGTTCCTGACAGGAGTGATTCCTGAAGAGTCAGTTTCCCCATTTGGTACTGCAATTACCCTAACAGGATTAAGTCCAGTAATGTCATTCTGAATTGATTCTACGATATAAGGTACATTTGTTTGTGCGTGATGTATAATACCATACGTACCTGTGGACACGACCTCACCTGACCCTCCATTAGGGGGTTTGATTACAGTTTTTACCGATTGGGTCGCGTCCACCTGGATGTCTTGTGTGATGGCTTCTGGAAAAGGTGCCGACATCGTTCTGGGCTCACTTTCTTGTTGGTGTTCCTGAGGAAAGTTTAACATGGGGTGCGACTTGCATGGGTTAATAGTTGTACATTCAACAGTATTACAATTATCTTTGTTACATTTATTACACTTATTCTTATTATCTATACTACAGTTGCTAAGAGCGTTTTTATTGTTCACCCTTGTGCTTTTCTCCGCAACCACAATCCCCTCCATTGCCATGTCTCTCCTCTCAAGATGAAAGTTAGGTATGTAAGTTACATTTCTTTGCATTTCACCTTCCTGTTGCCATAACTGTAAACAATCATAATGCTTGATTCGTCTCTTTGCTGATTTAATGAGACATATCCTTCGCCTTAAATTATGCAACACCTCTGAGTTAAAACTACCTATCCCGGGAAATGGTACCTTA
This sequence comes from Pseudophryne corroboree, assembly GCF_028390025.1. Taxonomy (NCBI): domain Eukaryota; kingdom Metazoa; phylum Chordata; class Amphibia; order Anura; family Myobatrachidae; genus Pseudophryne; species Pseudophryne corroboree. The sequence continues at coordinate 202,041,126 of NC_086445.1, read as the reverse complement.
TCCCCCGCAGTCATTCGTGTCCATTCATCACAAAAGGTCTCAGTGTGGGGACCATATTTCCCCCACATTACTAACCGAGCAGACCCTCGGGGTCTGCAAGCCTCTGGAGTCTGAATCCTGACCTCCGACCGTCTCTGTATTGTGCACTTGGCTGCCATTGTGGACCTTTTTAACACAGAAAAACTTCCTAAAATGCACCAAACACAGAACTTCGTTGGAAATCCTTAAAGCTCTTCCACTGAACTTCTTCTGCTCCGGGTATCTCCGTTCCGCCTTCTAGCAGACACGTGTAGCCGTTGCAGGCCCTATCTCTAGAGATTTTCCTGAGAAAATTCCCTTCCTTTTTCTTTACACAAATCACGCTTGCATGTGCTCCCTACAACACGTATGAGGGCAAGATTTACGCATGGATATACGACCTCATATCACGTTGCGTTATTGGTCACACATACAACCGTGCGGTCCAATCGTACCACTTATAGACACTTGTTGCCCATAAATGGTAGGATCATTGGAGTCTCTCTACTGTGCTCCAAAACAGCCAGAGCGTAATACAACGAAAACTTTATCACACTCTGTTGCACGTTTTCACTTCAGGCCGTGCTCATCATGTTCCACACAGATCACAAAGTTCACAAAGCGGGATTCAATACACTCATACCGTTTTCAACCCACTATCATTCTTATAGTTTTCTGATCAGAAAAAATCATTTCCCGTAGTCTGATAGCTCTCCCCAGAGGTATTACAGTAAAGTAAGGTATTTAAACTAAGTTTTGGAAAGCTGAAATCAATTTGTGCTATTTATCGCCTTGCGCTATTTACCGCGTTGCGCTATTTACCGCGTTGCGCTATTTATCGCCTGTTAAAATCAACTTGTGGTTTGAGTTACGTGGGCGTACACAGACGCTCCGTTGCGTAATATACGCTGCGTGCGTCGGCCTTTGGATTGTGTACGCAAGTCTTTGTTAGAGACACGTGTACGCAAAGCAAAGATCCACCGTAACACAATTTATACTTTTATCAATGTAGATGATCCTTGATCATCTACCACACACCACACTGACTTCGCCTTATCTCCCAGGCAAAAACTGTGTGTTTGTCTACACTTTAACTATATTACCTTTACTCAAACTATTGAAATAGCGGCAAATTTCTCTCAGCACTTTTATCAACTATAAAACTAGCAGACAGGAGAGTGATATACGAAAATACACAGATGAAAAAGAAATGCAGATATATATATGTGCGTGTCCGCAAGACAGAAAAATAAACAGTTTTAAAAGACACTAGCGTTTTGCTCTTACCTCCGGTTCCCGGGTTCCTTCAGCACTCTTTACCTAAGCGAAGCAGACGCTTCTCCCGTCAGCACTACGAGGGATACAACCTCCCGCCCTTTGCTGATGGATAATGTCTGCTGATCTACCTAGTGCAGATATGTGAAGGACTGGACGGCCCCCAATTGATAAAGCTAAATATTTATCGTATATAAAACACTTTAAGAGGTCTAAGAACACTGTACGCTATCTACGTAAGAAGTACCGTAAGGGTACGCAAGTTGCGTAGCGATCGCTCAGCCGTAGTCGAGACGCTCAAGCGTCACGTTCGCTTACGGCCCAGTGATCACAGGCAGGCACGCTATTGGCTGCCGACAAACGTAATGATTCGCTATAGCGTAGCGGACGCTCGGGACCACGAGGAGATCACCAGCGATGCAGACGCTCACAACGTTAAACCTTTATATCTATACCTTTAACAATGAGATACACAGTATACCTTAGTGTAGAGACAGAGTGTAAGTGCAACCTGGTGTAACCTGATTAACTACAAAGCTGCTTGAGCGTCTCCGACGCTCAGGGAATACTTAACACTATAAAGAATACACAGATACCTGGGCTTAGGGTCCGAAACCTATTATATGTATTATGACTATTATACTTGCAAAAAGAATCACAGTACAAATGATACACTACAATATAACATAAACCAACTAACCAGATAACTACACAGGAAATACAATACAATACAATAAAATACAATAAAAGGGAAAATAAGAGAGAGATAGAGAGAGAGAGAGATAGAGATGGCTCACAGTAAGACAATATGATTACTGAGAAAACTTACGCACAAGGGAACGATCGCATGCGCCTCGATATCCAGCTCCCGATTATCAGCAATGAGAACCGTTGAAGAGAGTGAACTGGATACGGTCGGCCTGCCTATTTATGCCCCACACACAATACAATTCAATGGTCCCTACAATCTCATTGTTCATTGGACATAGGAATTCGGCTTCGCATTATAACAAAAGGTCATAGGTTGATTCATACAGGTGGGCTGTGACTATTTCCAACTGCTCAGGTGGGAGGGAAACTGGGTTTCCCGCCGCATGGGTAATAAAGTGCAAATAAAGTAAATGTTCATAAACTTCTTATGTCCATAACTATTCGCACGAGCGATTGATCTGCTTCAAACCAACACCGGAATATTTCTAATTAAATGTTCTTCCGATGGATACTAAACACCACTGTATTACTCCTGTCTGACCCTTCGTATCAAACAAAGAGGGATTTCTCTGTTCATGAACATTCTATATTAACCAAACTTTCAGAATCTATCAAAGGGACCATGATCTACAAAAGACATTATTAGTGAAAATATGTAATGATTGAGTCGCACGCTACGATCGCATAAACTTTACCGTAAATACGCATACCGAGCACCAGCGGGTGCACGCAACAGCGGATATGCGCATTCACGGGAGAGCGCACGCATGCGCAGCGCGGACCTGTGTGAGGTGCAAATATGGTAGTGTGCATAGAGATATTTTTCTGACTTTGACAGGTCCTTCCCTGGTGCGACTTGGCATTGGACCATGAGAACATGCTTTCCGACCCGGCAATATGCCGGGGCGGGGACCGCGGTGGCGTCGGGGACAGGTGTGGAGGCGGCGCTGGAGATGAGAACATCTCCGGGTTGCATCGCCCCGGTAACCCCTTCACACTGCGCCTGACCCGGTAATAACCCGGGAATAACCCTTCTTTATTCCCGGGTTGAATTACCGTGTTAGGCAACCCGGGAATTCGGCTGTGACCATTTCACACTGCACAGCGAACCATGTAGACCCGGCAATATACCGGGTCGATACCGGGTTATTTGTGCGGTGTGAACGGGGTATGATATGCTCTCTTTAATGTTTGCCAGTCACTAGGGTGCAATGTTGTCTCTTTTTCTACAAGATAAAGAACAATAAATAAGCCTACCAAACTCTGCCTAGCAATCAATTAAAGCCAATGCTTTTCCCATTTAAGTAGAATGATGTGTTTTTTTTTTACTGTAAGGTGAGTTACAGTTATTTTACCTTGTTAGCTGAATACTATGATTAAAAACTCATTAGTAAAAATTAATTGTGTTGCGTTCCACAAAATAGCAAATTACACATGCAACCCTTCAAGGTGGGTGTTGCCTTTAGTTAACCCTTTTAAGCTTTATTTTCCAGATCTCTCCTTTTAGAGGGAACATTGTTCACTTTCCAGAATTATTTATGTAAAGCTCGGTACACACCGGAGTGATGTGCACCCAGCAGATATGTCAGCCCAACGGGCCGACATATCGCAACCTGGGTACACATTGAGTGATGTTAACGAAGGATGTAATGATCACTAGTCTGTCCTTTGTTAGCATACATGCCGCTTGCGATAACATCAGGCTTGATGTGTAGCACATCAGACCTGATGACATTGCGTGCATCCACATATCAAGCATATACACTGCCCAATATGGTGGCCCAGTTCACCGGATTGGATGACGTATTGCTCAGTGTCTACCCAGCTTGATAACTGTATGTTGTACTAACAGAATATAAACATAAACAGTGTGACTAAACTAAAACTGAAGAATACACTTGCCATTCCTTTCTGACTGGACAGTGTTGAAGGCTATATACTGTACTTTTTTTTTTACAGAGATAAGGTTGGGAAGGAAAGAAATTAGAATGTGATTAGAGATAAGAGATCTCAATAGTAGCTGTTACTATTTGTGTTCTAAGCAATAGGCTCAAACATCTATAAAGACTTAATGCTGCTGACCAGACACTCACATTGTTAGCTAGGCAATTTACTTTATTGATGTTGATTGTCTGCCCAAAAGATAAAAGGGAGAACATAGTCTACTGATAAGTAGTCAAAAACATATTTTGGCCTCTTAGCTAATGTTCACACAACAACACATGCAGACATGTATTTGTTGATACGTGGGTCTGACACAGTTACTCAAAAAACAACACTCCCCAGTATCTCTCCCACTCAACAATTAAGTCGACCAATATAACCGCAGAACGAATTTCAGAAGTGACACACTCCAGTTAGGAAGTTTCCGATCTCCCTACACATTTACAATTAAGTCTGAGTAATTATTACTTAAATAATTACCTGTATTTCAGATACTGTATGTAGCATGGATTAGCCAAATCCTCAGGCAAAATGGATCCAATAAGAATCATGGAGACCAATCTTATTAAATAAATCTTAATATGGGGCGTGGCCTGGACGGGCATGGACAGAGCCGGGCATAGGCAAACTAGGCAATTGCCTAGGGCATTTGATATGCCTAGGGCAGGCCTGGCCAACCTGTGGCTCTCCAGATGTTGTGAAACTACACATCCCAGCATGCCCTGCCACAGTTTTAGCCTTCCCTAATAGCAAAACTGTAGCAAAGCATGATGGGACTTGTAGTTTTACAACAGCTGGAGAGCCACGGGTTGGCCAGGCCTGGCCTAGGGGCATCAGCAGCTTCTGCTGATTAAAATGATATGCGGCATGCCTATATTCTGTGTGTAGCATTTCATATGCAGATACAGCCACAGTCTCACACAGTATATAGGCATGCTGCATATCATTTTAATCAGCAGAAACTGCTTGTGCATCCCAGCCACATAGCAATGCAAATAAGATGCATTTTCATAAAAAAAAGGTGCCCGACGTTAGCACTGAGGCAAGATTTATGAGGACACATCTGTATCCAAGCAGAGGCAGAGGTCACAGTGTTAGTGGCAGTGTGAGTGCTGTGTGCATGTGAGTGGGTTGGTTGTGCAGTAGTGTTCGGAATATGTGTAAGGAGCATTATGTTTGTCATGTAAAAATGCATTAATAATGTGCAACATATGTGTAAGGAGCACTATGTGTGTCATTATGTGTATAAGGGCATTAATAATGTGCGGCATATGTGTAACAAGGTACTACTGTATGTGTGTCATTATGTGTATAGGGGCACTAATAATGTGCAGCAAATGTGTAGGGGGCACTATGTGTTTCATTATGTGTATATGGGCATTAATAATGTGCAGCATATATGTAAGGGACATTATGTGTAAAAGGGCATTAATAAAGGTTGTCATAATGTGTAAGGCGCATTATGTTTATAAGGACATTAATAATGTGTAAGGGGCATTACTGTGTGGAATTATGTGTATAAATGCATTACTAATGTGTGGCTTTATGTGTATAAGGTGCTCTACTATGTGGCATTGCGTATAGAAAGGGCACTACTGTGTCATCTAATATGAATAAAGAGCAATAGGGTGTGCTGTAATGTGAATAAGGAGCAATTCAGTGTGATGTAAGGTGAATAAGGGGCTCTACTGTGAGGAGTAATGTTTATAAGGTAAAGTAATACTACTATGGGATGTAATATGAATTATGGACACTATCGCATGATCAAATGTGAATAAAGTTGCAGTACTGTGTGGCGTAATTGGAATTGGGGTTACTATTGTGTGGCCATGCCCTGTGCCAGCAAAAACACACCAATTTTTGGGCTGTGCGCCAAATGTGCGAACTGTTCCTATTTAAAATATAGGGGGCACAAACACCAAAATAAGGACTGCTATGGGTGAGGGGTGATGGTGCTAGGCAAGAGGTGCACTGTCAGAGGTGGAACCAGCGGTGGTGCTAGGGGGCACCAGCCAAAATCTTGCCTGGGGCATCATATTGGTTAGGGCCGGCTCTGGGCATGGAGTAGCACTTGCATAGTGCAGCTCTCCAGCCAATTCATCCTGATATATATCCTGTACTCCCCCCCCTGGGTCTGATACTGGGGCCATAGGTGTGTGAATACCTCCTGCCCCCCCTGAGAAGAGTTGAGCCTGCTACCTTTGTCTGCGGGGGTGCTGGAACCTGTTGTGCCGGCGGGCCCTGGTCTGCGCTGGGACTGCTGCTGCCTCGTGTTCTAACCGGAAGTCCGGCTTCTTCTCTCCTCTCCCCGCCGCCGCCCGCTGTGACCAGCCGAACACTGAAGCGACGGGGGCGCCGGGCTCTCCCTGCTGCTCCGTCTACCTCCTGCTGTGACCAGGGGAAGTCCTGCTGGGCTTCCTGCATCGCCGTGCCGGGGAAGACTCGCGCTGTGCGGGGGACCGGAAAGTGCGGCTCCCGCTACCCACCGCCGCCCGCTGCAGCCGGCCGAGGCCTCCAGGACGCGGATCGCGGGACTGTGCTGCCTCCTGGGTGAAGTCTGGAGGGGAGAGAGGCCATCCTGCGCACCACCGACTGCTTACTAGCCCCTGCCGCCATTTCCTGGACCTCCTGCTGCTATGTGGCCCCCGCCGCGCTGGAATAAGGTACGCGGGGCGCACATTGATTAAGGTGGGGAGAGCTACCACCTGAAGTCTTGGCTGGACTGGCTGGGAAATCACTTGGCTGCATATACCCTTTTCGCCTGCGTCCCTCCTCTGTCTCACTAACCTGGCCCAACTCATTTGTGGTGAGAGTTTCCCTGCTGCGTCTGGAGGCTCCTGCCGGGGGACTGATCCTATACATCCCACAGAGCTGTCTGGAGGTGGCAGTCCCTGTATTCCTTCTTAGGTGGACACTTTGCATTAACTCTGGGGACTTTTGCTGTTGTTTATTCTACATATATACATCTACATACACTCTTGCACCCACTGGCCGGTGTATAAGGTGGTGGTGAGGGCGCCCCTCCTCGCCTGCAATTGTTGTGATTTATCCTGCAGACTAGAGGGACCACCAACCTGCTGTCCAAAATGGTGAAGGGTCGCCAGACTGGCGCTAATACGGGAGCAATGGATAAATTTGTTCGTGACCCTGGCCCTCAGCAGCGGAGGGGTGAGACTGTACGACCTGAGGCATCACCCCCATCCCCTGCATACAGTTCCGCCTCTTCTGACCCTCCAGATGCCGCACTGCAGAGAATACTGGATGCGGTGACTGCCAGTGAAGCGCGCCTATCTGATAAAATTGGGCAAGTACAATCCGATCTCTCCATTATTTATCAGGACCTTCAGCGGGTGAGAGAGAGAGTGGGAGAGGCTGAGACCCGTATATCTAATGTTGAAGACTCTGTTGGCCCGCTGGGTCGTCGCACCGATGCTTTAGAATCTCAGATGACAGATGTGCGCAAAAAGCTGACAGACATGGAGGGACGTCTGCGGCGTAATAATGTCCGATTCATTGGTCTGCCCGAGAAAGAAGAGGGATCAGCTCCTGAAGAATTCCTCGTAAAATGGCTCCGGGATGCCTTTGGATCTGAGGAGTTTTCGCCCTACTTCACCGTCGAACGGGCCCATAGAGTTCCGATGCGCCCACTGCCTCCAGGGGCCCCACCCCGCACTTTTATTGCTAAGTTCCTCCACTTCCGTGACCGGGACGCCGTGCTGAGGCTGGCTCGTACTAAGGGCCCGCTGAAATGGAATGGGTCACCTATATCAGTATTCCCGGATTTTGCAGTGGATGTGCAAAAGGAAAGGGCTCAATTCCTGCCGGTCAAGAGGAGACTCTGTGAACTTGACCTATCATATGCCATGCTCTTCCCGTCCAAGCTGCGGGTGGTGGCCGATGGGGAAACAAGATTCTTCACAACTCCTCGTGAGGCCATGGTCTGGCTGGACAGGCGATTCCCAGCGAGGCGTGCCCTTGCAGACCCGTGAATCTCCGGCCTGACTCTAATGCTGACTATCTCATGTGTTGTCATTTATTATGGTAGCTTTATATAAGTCAGCTACCCTGGGATGCGGAGGTGGGTGATAGATGAGGGGGCCCACTGTATCCCTGCTATTATGTACCCACGGTTAAGACAGGGTATGTGATTACTAACTTGCCTACTCTGATATCTTGGGTATGCTCTTGAACTTATCCTAGTTTTGGCGGGTGTTTTTCTTTAGGGGGGGGAGGGGGGGTTATATTTCTGGCTTGATATGTCTGGCTTTTGATATCCGTGGTTGTTTTACTCTGGGTATTGAAAGACCTAGGGGGTGGATTTTATGATTTCCCCTCCTTTTTTCGGGGGGGTGATGGTTGGTGGCTGGAGGCTATCTCTATTTCTCCCGAGAGTCATTATATTCTTGGCCCCGATTAAGGAGTGTTTGCACCAGTGAATGGTGCTACAAGGTTTGTTTCTTTTTGATTTTTAAGTGTTCGTATTGAGTTTTGGGATCCAAGTATGCTGCATGTTGGGGGTGGTATACAGGGAGGGGGGTGGGGGAAGGCTCTGGGTAGTAGTTATTGTTTGTATGGAAGTGTACGATGTGAATGGATAAGGTATGTGGCTGTACTACTGAGGTATTGGTGTCTAGTAACTGAATCTGCGCGTGGCGGAAATGGCTGGCCGCGAGGTGTTACATTTATTTGACCTAGAATGCAGTATGACGGGGATTAAAGTGCTAGCGTGGAATGTACGGGGGCTCAATGATAGAGTTAAGAGGTCCCTGGTACTCCGACAGCTCAAAAGCTATGCCGCTGATGTTATTTGCCTTATGGAAACACACCTGGTGGGGAGTAATATTCTTTCACTAAAAAGGCCATGGGTGGGATGGGCATACCACTCCATGCACACTTCAGCCTCTCGTGGGGTTTCAGTCCTTATTAAGCGGACCGTCCCCTTTGTGCTGGAGTCTATGCAGACGGACCCATGGGGGAGATATGTGTTTTTGAAATGTAGACTCTCTTATGTCCCAGTCCTCCTCCTAGCTGTTTATGTGCCTCCTCCCTACTCTCCTGATGTTCTTAAGAAAGCTGCTGGGTTTATGGCCTCATACCCTGGGATATCGGTTATTTGCCTCAGGGATTTCAATAATGTGCTAGATGCGGAGATGGATAGGCTCTCTGTGTCTTCACCTGTTGTACGTCCTGGGAAATCCACTTTTGCAAATGTGGTGTCGGGGTTGGGCCTGGTCGATCCTTGGAGACTGAGACACCCGTCTCTTAAACAATACTCCTGTTTCTCTCACTCCCATTCTTCGTTCTCCAGGATTGACCTGGCCCTCCTCTCGAGTGGCATGGTTCCCCGGGTTGGTAGTATTAGATATGAGACTAGGGGTATATCAGACCACTCCCCTGTGACCCTTACTTTAGACCTTAATTGCTCTAGGGGCCAAGCTGTATGGAAATTTAACCCATTTTGGCTCGTTCATATGGGGGACGGTTCTGACCTAATGGCCGCATGGCGGGAATTCTTTGATTTGAACAGTGCCGAAACGGCTATCTCTACTTTATGGGACACGTTTAAAGCCTTTATGCGGGGGAGTTTGATTAAGCGAGTATCTAGTTTGAAGTCCTTCTATAAGCGACGGGAGGCGGAGTTGGAGGCCCAGTGTGTCGCTGCAGAATTGCAATACTTACAGGATTCCTTAGACAGCTCTAAGTTGGCCTGGTTATCGGCTCAGAGGGACTGGAGGAATTATCTAATGGAGAAGACTCAGCATAGACTTCTTTTCTCATCACATGCTTTTTACGCTACTGGGGACAGGCCGGGGTCATACCTGGCCTCCTTGGCCCGGGGGGACAGACCTAATAATGTGGTGGTTGAGATAGTAAACTCTGATGGCGTATCCCTGACTCAGACTCCACAGATAGCTGCTGAATTTGTATCCTATTATAGCCGTCTGTACGAATCTAAAATGGAATGCACTCAGTCGCATCTAAATGAGTATCTAGACAGTATTTGTTTTCCCACCCTTTCAAGCGAGGCCTGTGGCCTATTGGAGGCACCTATATCTTCCGATGAAATTATGGCTGCTATTAAGGCCTCCCCTAGTGGTAAAGCCTCGGGCTTAGATGGAATACCTTCTGAGGTATATAGGCACCACCTGGATTTCTTTGTCCCCCGACTACTTGAGTTATATGGCCAGATTTTTGCGCAGGAGTCTCTCCCCCCATCTATGGCGGAGGCAGTGATTGTGGTCCTGCCCAAACCTGACAAGGATCTTAAGAAAGTTGAGTCCTATCGCCCTATATCCCTCTTACCCACGGATATAAAAATCTTGGCTAAAGTGCTGGCGGGCAGATTAAACTCCGTTATCTCTCACATTATACACCCGGACCAGACGGGGTTTATGCCCAATAAATCGACCTCCATTAACCTTAGACATCTGTTTACCCATCTACAACTCCCCCACGAGGACCCCGCCTCCTCCATAGTCGTCTCATTGGATGCCGCTAAGGCTTTTGACTCGGTGGAGTGGGCCTATCTGTTTGAAGTTATGAGTAGATTCGGTATAGGCCCAAACTTCATTCAATATGTTCGATTGATGTATTCCTCTCCTTCGGCGAGGGTGGCGGTTAATGGCTTTGTATCTCACTCCTTCCCCTTATCTAGAGGTACACGTCAGGGCTGCCCACTGTCCCCTACTCTGTTTGCTATGGCCATTGAACCCCTGGCGTGCCTTCTGAGGGCGGATGCTGGGATCTCTGGTTTTAAGGTGGGTGCCCGTGAGGACAGGGTGGCCTTATACGCTGATGACGTCTTGCTGTTTGTGAGTCGCTATGCTAAATCTATGCCTAGGATTCTGGAAATTATTGCTGGGTTCGGGCGATACTCTGGGCTCCTGATTAATTGGGAGAAATCCTCCATTATCCCACTCCAGGGCGCGGTTCCTGCCCCCCCGTTGGTGGCTCTTCCGCTGCGTTGGGTGGACTCCTTCAAATATCTGGGCATTTGGGTGTCTAATGACCCTCAAACATTCTCCTCCCTAAATATTGACCCACAAATAACATATCTTCGTAGTCTGGTGAAGGCATGGGGAAAATTACCTTTAACGGTCACGGGGAGGGTTAATATGGTAAAAATGGTTTTCCAGCCCAAACTTCTATATGTCCTGCAACACTCTCCCATTTATATTCCGCAGAAGATTTTTAAACAAATAAATGGGTTACTCTCCTCCCTGGTGTGGGCTAGTAAGCGGGCACGTTTGAAATTGGATACTCTGACCAGGGCACGTGAAATGGGGGGTTTGGCTCTACCCAATTTCCGTTTCTACTACTATGCGGCGCAGCTGACGTATGTTTGGGAGTGGGTTACCGACCTTGATGCCCTGGCCTTGCACTCGCTGATGTTGCACCATGATTATCCCGGGGGCTCCCCATTACAGCTACTCCTTTGTGGTAGCGTCAAAATGTCCACAATGCCATTAGTTAAACAATCCATCCTAATATGGAGGCTGGTGCACTCTGCGATGCGCGGCCACGGTGTCGATCCTGATACCCCACTGGATAATGCTTACGGGTTACCGGAACTGTGTCAGCTCCAGGTCCGGGAGGTTTGGGGTAATTGGGGTGTGCATTCCCTAGGACAACTGTATAGTGAAGGGACCCTTACCTCTTTCCAACAACTTCAACGGGCACATAATGTCCCCTCGGGGTTCTTTTTTAGATTCCTTCAGCTGAGACACGCTTTGGCTGCCCAATTTCCAAATGGCCCTCCGGCCCTCATTGACTCCCCGGTCAAATTAATGTTGCAAACGCTGGACTCGGGACACCAGGTTTCTAAGATATATATAGTCGTATTCTCCAGATGTATCACATGGACCCTCTAGCTGTTCTCCGGGGCAAGTGGGAGACTGATCTGGGTATGTTATCAGACGATGCGTGGAGTGCTGCTATGGGAGCCCATCGGATCTCCACTTCCTCTGTTAGATACCAGCAAATACAATTATACATTCTGCATAGAGTGTATATGACCCTGGTGAGGCTGGCACATATTGGGGGGTCTCATGACTCACGGTGCCCCAAATGCGGAGCTGTGGGGGCCGACTTCTGGCATCTCCTATGGGTATGCCCTGGCGTGTCTCGGTTCTGGATGGCTGTTATAAGCGTCATATGTGATACGGGTGTTCCCGCCTCCGTATGTACGCCTGCACTGTGTACGCTGCTGACTGTGGATGAAGAGGCTTTAGACCCGCCTAGCAGGCGATATGTTACCAATCTATGTGCTTTAGCTAGGGTCTGTATAGCCCGGTTGTGGCTGGCAGGGGAGGCCCCGGCGCTGAAGGCCTGGATATCCCTGGTCAACGAAACTATCGCACACGAAAAATTTGTGTTCCTGGCGAGGAAGGTAGAAAGGAAATTGTCCATGATCTGGGGCAGGTGGATAGATTCTAGATATTTCAAGGATAGATAAAGTATAGATGAGTATTTCTCTCCTTATTTTATGGAGGAACTTTGTGGGGGTGGATACCCTCGCGGCCGGCCATGCTGTGTTATATTAGGTAATGTTGTGCCTCTTCTGCAATGCTTCTGTCTATATCGGAAGTGATATGTTTATGGATTGTTACTTTCAGACGCAGATAATCTGTGAATGTGTGATTTACGAGACAATATATTCACTCGATGCTTTATCAATATCATATATGTACAGCTGTTCACACGCTTTATGTGTGTGTATGTAATTGTTAGTTGTGTTTGTGTAAATTGTCGATGTTTACTTTGAAAATCTAATAAAAACTATTGAATTTAAAAAAAAAAAAAAAATCTTAATATGAGAAAGTTACACACAATTCCAACTGCCCAACATATCCCTGTTCCTTCACATGGCAGGAATGGGGAGATGCTTCTTCTTTGTGAAGGAATGCAGATATTGTGTCCGTACTCTGTGAAATATCTCACTGTGTATAACCATGATAACAGATGGTTTTAGCTTGTCAGATAAAAGGTCTGTTTATCTGACCGACATTTTATATCACAGTGCATACCCAGCATAACATAAAGATATGATGTAGGTGTGATAATATCGAAGTTGCATCACATCTATGTTTCTGCAGTTAATGTAATGTTTGTGGTGTTTTCTACTTTCAGCTGGTCATAACATGGAGCTTCTGGAACCTTTAGTAAAATTCCAGGTGGGGCTAAAGAAACTAAGCCTTTATGAAGAAGAACACGTACTCTTAATGGCCATCTGTATTCTTTCACCAGGTCAGTCAAAAATAGACCCAGTTATAATTTTCCTCAACAGAATGGCTGCTTTAAGAACTCCATTTGTTGTCCATGCAAATCATGCTCTTCTAAAAAGTTTTCTTAACAGAAGTATTCATTAATATTGTTTTTTGTTTGTTTTTTTAGACCGTCCAGGGGTACAAGATAAAGCACTTGTTGAAGCAATTCAAGATCGTCTCTCCTCTACTCTGGAAACGTACATCCTCTGCAAGCATCCACTCCCAGGGAGTCGTCTTTTATACCCTAAGATGATCCAGAAACTGGCAGATCTCCGCAGCTTAAATGAGGAGCATTCCAAGCAGTATCGCTTCCTCTCATTTCAGCCAGAGCACAGCATGCTGCTCACTCCACTAGTGCTGGAGGTTTTTGGGAATGAAATCTCTTAAGTTAACATTTAAGACTTTTCATTTCAGTGGATTTGTGAGTAATTTAATGTATCCAACTAACTTGGGTCTCAATTTGGTTTTCTGCTATGGGAAATTACTGGGGTCTTTTTTTTAAATGAAAAGATAAATAATTAATTGGCTGTATATAGTGCATATTATTTAAAGACCCATCTAAGGAAGCTAAATTGATGGTTACTGTACTTTAATTATGCTACAAATGGATGAATTCCATTGGCATGCTGTTGATGTAATGTTTCAATTTAAGAAGCTTTGCCATGTTGTGTGCCTTTCAGACAGCATATTTGAAATCTTGTAAACTTGATCTATTTAGCCTTTGTGGGACTATTCTTGTACAAAAGCCATTGTTCACTAAATCTAAAACTTGAGAATCCCGTGCCAATATCTGAAGAACTCTAAAAGCCTTAACCTATTTTTTCAATTATATCATAGAATGTAAATATACTAAACAAATGGCGGTTTAACCAAAATGTATAGATGTGACTTATATATTACAAAATTTTCCTTATTGCTCAGAAGTTGCCCGTGCACAGACAGATCCAGCCGCTTAAAGAGCAGACATGCCAACTATGGGGCAGATGTATTAACCTGGAGAAGGTATAAGGAAGTGATAAACCAGTGATATGTGCAAGGTGATAAAGGCAGCAGCCAATCAGATCCTAACTGTTAATTTACATATTGGAGCTGATTGGCTGCTGCCTTTATCATCTTACACATATCACTGGTTTATCACTTCCTTACGCCTTCTCCAGGTTAATACATCTGCCCCTTTATGTCCAGTTTGCCCAAGCATAGACTGATATAGACAGATCTTATGGGGCACAGATACATACGAGGGAGGTTAAATAAATATAGTAACAAGACATCTCATTGCGCAAATTTATTCAAGTTAGCAATGAATTTCAGCTATTGATGTACCCTTTAGACACAAAAATCTGATCACACTACGCACCTCAATGTGTGACCATGTAGCCGCCATCTTACAACTGTCCGTGAAAGGGAAGCAATGGTCTACCTGCTCTGGTCTGGTAGGAAACGAGAATGAAACAAAGAACATTACACACGTGAGAGGTCTTGTTACCTTACTTATTGAACCGCCCTCGTATTAATCAGGATACGCAGTCACTTTATGCACATATATTTTGCAGCTATATAAACTGTAAATCAATACTTTAACAATCAAATGATCCACACTTCATCCTTGTTCTGATAGAATTCCGTCCATAACCTTGTGCCAGATCAGTCAGTCTTACTTCGAAACGGAGTATTTTTTTTAAATCGAATAGCGAATATGTTTGTAAAATGTATATTTTTGTATGTATACAAAATTATATTTTAAAGACTTACCAATCTATTAAAAATTGACATAGCCATATTTTTGTTTCATACCAAACTATAAAAAAAATTAAATCTTATATATATATATATATATATATATTATATACTGTTAAGTGAGAGGCTTCTAGTATTGACAAGAAGAATTGTTATTTTCAGTGCTTTATGTAGTAAGTTATAGCTTTCGTGAAAACATGATTACCTCCAAGGAATACTTTGTCTTGCGTTACCATTAGCTTTAGGTGTCATGTGGGATCTTAGATAAACCTGTTAGATTAGATGATTTCATGTTTATTAAAGCATGTGTACGATTATTCCTAATACTGGGTAGCAACTAAGAAAGAGAGACCCTTTTAAGTAGCTTTATTTTGGTTGGTTTTATCAGTTGTCAATCTTTTTTTCTTTCCTACCTCCCTTTCCGCAATATGGTTCAGTGAAAATCTACACTGCGGTCATCACAAATACCATGTAATCTGTACACTCTGTGTTGTCAGGGAAGATTCCTTTCATTATTTAGCTCTTAGGGTGATATGTATCAAAGAGACCCTCTTTTAAATTGCTGTAACGGCAAAGTCATTTGCTTCTTGGTTTTGGACCTGGAAGATGTAATGCGCATGCGTGACTATCAGGTTGGGCAAGTTGCCGATATTGTGGAATATGAAGGATACTGTACCTGTGGACATATTGTAGCCAATAAACTATAATGTCTAATGTCATCAAAAGATGATGGTCACTTTTAGGACAGAAGCTCCGAAAAGCTATGCTGGGGATAGCTCTGCCAAAAGAAACAAAGAGGTACCAGGGCAGTTGTTTCGATATGCTGCGGATTCCTGGTGTTACATACTAGCTATCCTAATTGGTGTGGCAGATTCCTGCATTTCTACTTTGATATATCTCCCCTTTTAATAGTAAATGTGGCACCTGATTGAATGAATGCCTCAGTAAGGTGTCACATTCACACTCACCTCTTGGCCGTAGCATGCTATCTGTAGTCACAGACAGCACCAGTGGCTCCTACTGTACCTTATTGTATGAGGGGGGCTGCTGTTGCCCATGTTCAGAGAGGATAGAAGGGGACAACCCCTGCCCAGCTGGGTACCATCAAACTGTAAGACGCTGGAACCAGTGCAAGCGTACAAGCAGTGGTGGGACTGCTCTTGTGCAAAACACCAGCTTCTAGAGATTGCGTCAGCTGCCTGCTAGGTAGGTCAATCCTGGGATCGGCAGGATCCAGGGATTTCAGCCCAAAAACATCTGGGATTCAATCCCTGGATTGGAAGCCCCAATCCCGGGGATTGAGGGATCAGCGTTGAGCATCCTCTGGACGCTCAGACGCTGCCCAGCTTCCTACTCTCGGATCCCCAGCGCAGCGTGACGTGCAGTGAGAGGTCACACCACCGGGATAGTGAAGCAGATGTCTCCCACCCGCCTGCCCCGGTGCTATGATCAGTTATGTGGGTGGGGCAAGGAGGGCGGCCACACAGGGAAACGCCAATCCCGGTTGTTGGGAATCCCGGGATTGACCATTTTTCAATCCCGATACCTTGGATTGAAAAAATGGCCCGGGATTGGCCTCCTTAGCTGCAGCTCATAGAAGCCGGGTAGAGCTGACCGAAAGGCATGGAGTGATTTCCCAGTGGAAGCACATTAATTGCAGCCCATACTGGCAGTCCCAGTGTTATGCCTGTCCAGTGTGTATGATTGGCAAGTAGCACTTCAAATGGGAAATCACTGCCAAACACAGTGTAGGCAGTGCAGTCAGAGACTCCAACTGGCTCACTGAGGTGGAGGATTTTACTGGGTGGCTACAGCCCACACGTAAAATCCGCAAATGGCCAAAGGTCCTCCAACACTGGAATTTCTCCTCCAGAGAATCTCTTCACTGCCAAGAAGGATTACCACAGAAAGGTAGCAGAGAAAACCCACCAAATAAACGTACGAGGCAGGGTGAGTCCTAAAAGGAGAGGATGTACTGAATAAATGCCCAGTAAACATACTGTAAAGATTTTTATTGCTTGTGAAAAATTCACAAATTCATACCTACGTTTCAGTAGTCTCTGCACATGATTCTCTTATCGACATATTGAAAAATATTGCATGGAAACCAACCTGTAATTTAGGACAGTAATGATATCAAGGCATGTAATTGGGATATGTTATATATTCTCCTGTGTTTGTTAATATAATGCCTTAACCCAGTGTTTCTCAAACTAAACAATTCATGTTTCCAAATTAAATGATTCTTTAAAATGTGACTGTTGGTGATACACTTGTGAACTTGCTGGGTGACCTGGAAAACCTGGATTGGACAAAGTTTGAGAACCACTGCCTTAATCTATTGGATCAGGATTAATTGGCTAGTTATGATGTTACTTGACCATTACTAAATGTTTCCGGTGATACTCTTCCAACCAATCACATTCTCTAATTTAGATCAATTGTATTCTCTAATTTAGAACATTTGTAGCACCAAAATCCCTCCCATTCCAATCTTCTAAAAGTTTTTCTTATAAAAGTTCATCTTGTGCCAGGATATAGAGATTCAGTTTCTCACATTGAGATAACATTGATTGTCGTTACCTTCCATCAGAACATGTTCTAGCGGATTTAAACAGCGCATACAAATAAAAAAATAATTTGCCCTAAATTCTCTGACAATATTTGTTATGTAATTATAGTAGGCATGCTCTGCATTTTGCATTGTAACATCAGTAGCTTCTATATTATAATCTAATATTAAATCCACGTATTCTTGCACCTGCGCTGGTGAAAACGCAGCCCGTTTTCGCTGATTTTGAGGCATTTTTCGTCAATGCCTTTTCACAAAAAAGAAGTTAAAAGGCATTGGCGAAAATACCTTAAAAACATGCGAAAACAGCCCGCAATTGAATATTTAGTTGGGTAAATTCAATAGCTCTGAAAATGCCAAACCTAGTTGAATATCCCCCAAAGCCAGCGATCAGTTGTGGCTTTGTAAACCTGACGTTTAGGGGCACTTGGTCAGTTCTTAAACTTGATCTGTTGCAGCCGTTTTGTAGGTTGTACCAAAATTTGCTGCAGATGCTGACATTATTGAGTTATGAGTGCCATGCCTCATGTGCCAGTGATATATTTAGCCCCTGTTGAATGTAGGGCCAGTATTCTTATTATTAGCATTCAGTCCACTGAACGGATTCTCCACTGTGTATGGTTGATGGGTACACATTAAATGTATCCAATACTAAAAGGACTGAATTTCTTAAAAAAAAAAAAAAAAAACTGCATGCGTGTAGATTTGGGTTTGATGTGCAACCTTGTGATTACAGTCCTAGCAGTCACACTTTAGTGGTGCTTATCAGTCCCCCGAAATAGATCACCCTTGCACTTTGATCTGTTTGTGAGAAGTGTTGTAAAGGTGTTACTCTGAACTGCTATTCAAGATAATAGTCTGTAATGGGCAAAGTTACCACATGTGCTTCGATATCCTTCCCCACCAGAAACAGAAGCACATCAATGCCTAAGTCCCACTGATATGCTCTACAGGCTTATATTATTATATTCTTATACATTTTACCACAGTCTGATTTTTTTATTCACATATAGATTCACTTTTCATTATATTATCTTTTTTTATTAGTATTCTGACATATTTTACAGTATTCTGCTTTTTTTTTTAGCTGTTTATATTGGTTGTAAGCTGGATAACCATGCATAGAATGAAAAGACAATTCAGTCAATAAATTCTATATTATTAATGTTATAAAGGGGAATGATGTATCATAGGATATTTTGGGTGCTAATGTAGACAAAGGCATACAGATAAGTACAGGTTGAGTCTCCCATACCCAAACTGCTTGGGACGAAATGGTGTTTGGATTTTTTATAGTTCTGTATTTTGGAATATTTGCACACCATATCTTGTTGATAAGACCCAAGTCTAAACAAACAATGGATTTATGTTTCATATACACCTTATACACTAGCCTGATGGTCATTTTATACAATATTTGTAATAATTTTGTGCATGAAACAAAATGTGTGTATCAGACAGCAAAGGTGTCACTATCTCAGTTGCGCTCAAGACATTTTGGATATGGGAGACTAATTTAGAGTGTAAAAGGAAATGGGAAAATAGCTCTTACAAAATAAGCACCTGCTGTATTAAAATTATACTTACATGATTCAATTGAAATAATTAAACTTAGTGCTGTTGGATAACAACCAACAGCAGTCTCATATATATATATATATATATATATATATATATATTTTTTTTTTTCTATTAGCATTACAATTGTAGCCAATTTGTCGTATTTTGCATGCATATATTATAATATATGTATATGTATACATATATATATATATATATATATATATACACAATTTTAAGGCCTTAAATGTCAATAAGCCAGTTTAGGTATCAATCTGGCCCTGGTTCTCAGATTCCAAAAATGGCCCTAGAAAACTGGAAAAATTGTACCCTGGTGAATGTATTCCATATGTGACCATACCCTGTTAGGTGTAAGGAAAACAAACACAACTTCTTCAATACAGCATGTACAATGCCTATAGTATATGATTTAAAAAAAAAAAAAAAAAGACTTGCTAAAATTGGAATCTGATCACAAGCAATGCAGTAATTAGCTTCATCGCTAAATCCACAGCCAGCCAATCAAAAGCAATTAGCTAATGGTGTTAATAGTTATCATCAGTGTGTATGTGCGCCAGTCCTCAGGTACCAGCAAATGTTACAGCTGTCCCATGCATACATGTGTGTCTGCATAAATCTGTTCTCTATTACATGAACACGCTGCGCTAAACCTATATAGATTGCCACTTCCCAAGTCCCACCTCTCCAGGTACTGATATAAGTGCCAGTCTCCACAAATCTGCATAACCCATACTTAACTACACTCTAGCGGAAGACTCCAGATTTTTCAGGTAGCCCCCTGCATCCCCGGAAGAGTGGCCGGATCTCCCGCAACCTGCCCATTTTCTAGTGAAGTGGGCAGGATGGGGAGATAACTGGAACCACAGCTCCATATGGAGGAGACGACTAAATTACACATGGTTACATCACTTCCGTACTGAACTTCCATTGTGGATCCGCAACTTGCGGTATTTTCTCGCTACGGGGGCAGAGCCTTATGATCTTGGCACCGCCACCAGAAGTGCCCAGAATAGTCTCCTCTCCGGGCTTCTCCCAGAGAGGAGACATAAAGAGTAGGAAACTGTGGCATAACCATGCTCCTCTTTCTGGTACACACAGCAGTTTACAGGGTTTTTCTACATATGTAAGCAGACATAAGCCTTGCTTGTCATCAGCTCCAAACTCTACAAATGATGCTGATAGATGTATAATGAACCATAATCCGGCATTATTTACCTTAACTAATGCAGATTTCTCATATTCTATTAAGATCCACTTGAGGTCTTTTCAGAAATACTATGTTTACAACGACAACTGTCTAATAGGCAATCCAAAGAAGTTATTTCTATTCACAACCACTAGCTACAATCCAATGTATTAATATTTGCTACTAGTTGTGCCATTTAGTTTGTAGAAACTGTTTTTCTGCAGTGTCACTGTTATTGTGCTGTTTAAAAATACCATAGATCTGATTCAGAGATGAATGTAAGTACAATGGTGCATGTAAGCAGCATTGCATTTCCGTCCGATCTCTAGGAGGGGCATGCAGGAGACCTCTCAGTAGAAGACACGACTCCTGCACGTAGCTGCGATCCCAGCACTGAGACCGACGTCGCAAGCTGGGATCCTATGGTTGCCAGTCACGCACACCTTTGGCTCTCCCCTCCTAGAAAAAGGGGGGTGACACGTCCCCATTTCTTGGAATGCGACCTTCCCTCAATCCCCTTCCAGACCCCTCAACGTCTCTGCCTGTCAACAAGGCAGCAGAAGAAGGGAAGAGGAGCGACAACAGAAGGCCCGTTCTGCACATGCGCAGAACGAACATTGCACCGCTGCAGATTCCAGATAATCAGGAATCTGCTTACCTAACCTCTCCTGCGCTCAACTCAGAATCAGGCCCCATGTCTCTACCATTGATCAGTAATACTTGTTAGCAAATACAATATTTACAGATAATTGAAGTTACAGGAGAATTACACCTTTTTAGAAGTTTAAATATAACATTACCCCTACCTGAATATTTTTCCTAATCCAATTGTAGGGGTTCTTATCAGTTCTTAAAGTGGGCCTGTATGGGGTTCAATTTGGAAGAAAGTGGCTGGCTTTAATACACTTCTGTCACGCGTTGGGTATGGGTGACCGGTGGCTGGCATCCCGCTGGTCAGCATACTGGCACTGTGATCCCGGCCACCAGAATGCTGGCAGGGGGGAGCGCAACAAAGCCCCTTGCGGGCTCGCTGCGCTGCGGGCTTGGTGGCTCACTGCGCTTGCCACAGGATGTATACCCACTTTGGGGGTGTTGTGGACACCCACAAGTGGGAATAGCCCTTGGCCTCCTGCCGGATCCTGGCATTCTGGCCGCCGGGATGGTGACTACATCCCTCTGTCACAAACCTGCTATGCATGAAGTATTTATGAAGAATTATTGATGTTTTCTAACGTCCCATTTACTTTTCATTTATTTGTACATGTCCTTCTGCAAGTTTGCCTGAGAGTACAGGCTTTTTCTCTGTGTAATTGCGGAATCAATCCATCTGTTATATTGGCCCCACAAGAACTGGAGCTGTGGTAGCTGGGAATATTGAGTCTGCTCCCCATAATACTGATGTCCAGCTTCTTATGCATGGAGGGTCATTTCCTGAAAGTACATGGGGGGTCATTCCGACCTGTTCGCTCACTGCGTTTTAACGCAGCAGAGCGAACGGGTCCCTGCTGCGCATGCTTCTGCGCTGTAGTGCGCATGCTTCTGCGCCGTAGTGTGCATGCGGGACTGCCGAAGGCCGTAGCAGGATAGCGATTGCCTCTGCCTGATTGACAGGCAGAGGTGATCGATGGGCGGGAGGGGGCGAAACGGCGGCATTTAGCCTCCGTTTCATAGGCGCGGTCTGGCCAACTCAGGCGTGGCCAGACCGAACGGGGGGGGCGTGCCGCAGCGGCTGCGTGACGTCATGTGCAGCTGCTGCGGGCCAGGCAAAAAGCTGCGCTGGCCGGGAGTTACTCCTGAAGTGCAAAGGCATTGCCGCTGTGCGATGCCTTTGCACTTCTGCGAGGGGGGCCGAACTGACATGCGGGGCGGACTAGCCCCGTGCTGGGCGTCCCCCCGCATGTCAGGAAAGATGATCGTAGCTGTGCAAAATTTTGCACAGCTACGATTAACTCTGAATGACCCCCATGGTGCAGAGCAGGATACAAAGAATGCTTGGGACCCGCGGGTCTAATGTCAAGAACAATTTTGCACAAAATGCTCCAGAAATACACAGATCAATAGACAACACTAAGGCAACACCGGTTTTATATACAAACAGTACCCACCCTCCTGGACACAGCAGTCATCCTAAACAGGACACTAAGTAATAATCAGGACTGGACTTACTGCATGATAGTAATAAAGTTATGATTTGTCCACCCTTTGTGTCTTTAATGCCCCCTTGCTATTTTTATTATTAATTCCCCCATAGCTTTTTTTTTTTTTTTTTTTTTTTTTTTTGCTACTACCCCTTTCACCCATTATTATAATTTCACAGAGTTTTTTTTTTTTTTGTGTTTAGTTATTAATGTCCCATGTTATGTACTGTATCACTCTAAGTTTTTTCTTCAGTAACGGGTGATGGCAGTGGCGTTTCCATGCTCTTACAGTTATTGATGTTCAGATGTGCCATATAAGTGGGTATTTGAGTCACTACCCATTTCATATGCAGGACCTCTTCTAGAGTTGAATGATTATTTAGGTTGCCACCCATCCAGGATTCCT
The DNA here is from genome assembly GCF_028390025.1 of Pseudophryne corroboree. Lineage (NCBI taxonomy): Eukaryota > Metazoa > Chordata > Amphibia > Anura > Myobatrachidae > Pseudophryne > Pseudophryne corroboree. Next base: position 202,018,292 of record NC_086445.1, on the reverse strand, counting down.
CTGGACAGTCCGGAAATCATGTAATGTGTTCGGAGGAATGATGTTCCTGGATAGGTAGTGTCTAGCAATCTGACTGGCTACAGAGAGAGCTCATGTGACGGTCGTCCATGTTGCGCGGATTCAGGAGGAAGTAGATCAGGGTGAGAAGGCTCTAGCACTGCAGCCAGGAAGGCATTCTCTGAAGTGGCTATGGGATGACTGAGCTGTGAGTGCGGCTTTATCGGCCCTCTGCAGGGAGAGGGAGGCTAATGGGACTGTGACACATTGGTCCCGATCTGCACCAGCGAAAAGGCTCCGCATCTCTTTCAACATGTAATTATGTTGGTGGCAGAGCAGGAAAGGGTGGGGGCTGTTTGCTGCAAGGGGCTATGGCCATATACAGTAGATATAACAGTCGGGAATTGTTTCTCTTTCCGGTTTAAGTTAACATTGTCCAGACACTATTCTATATTAGGCACAGTATATAACACTTGACTACAGTATTATATTGTGTACAGCTTGGGTAATGTGACTGTAGAACTTACTACTAACACTGACATGCCACATCTTTTGCTTCTGGTGAAATCCAGCGCAAATGCTGCTGCTGCAAAGATGGACTCCTCTTGAGAATGCATCCAAATTGGCATACACACATAATGTATGAAGCAATGTAAAGAGGGGAAAAGTAGAGATGTTGCCCATTGTACCAAATCCGCCTTGAAGTAACACTTGCAATTACAATCTAAAAAATGCTAGGTAGAAGCTGATTGATTGCAATGGGAATCCTCCACTTGTCCACTGTTTGCACTGCTTGATGCATCTCCCCCTGTGCTAATCCGTTAGACAGCTCACTCATAGTATAACGTAGAAACAGAAAGGCCCAAATGTATTACGCCTTAAAGAGTGATAAAGTACCAGCCAATCAGCTTCCTAACTGTCATGTTGTAGGATGTTTGAAAAATGAGAGGAGCTGATTTGTTAGTACTTTACCTCCCTTTATCACTCTCCACTTTATCATTTACAAGGCTTAATACATCTATTGGGAGTACAGAGCTGTACATAAACTGAATTCATTCTTCTGACATTTTAGGCAGAACCTAAGTGCATGTGTACTGTACTGTATCTTCAGTAATGTTCTAAATCTTAATGTAAGTTTTCTTTTACAAAAACACTTTCATATATAATGTTAAATACCTAACATTTCAAAGTTCCAGCACTGGTCTGCCTATCTAATTCTGTGCAATTGCTTCCATCTGTCATGCTGTGCAACCATCAGTATGGTACAGTTCTTATCACCCCCCTCCTTTTTTTTTTTGTTTATTGTAGGGCAATTAATATTAACTAATGTCCTATGTACTGGTTGCCAGGACAGAGCGTCTTACAGTGGGAGACAGCAGACACAGCGCTGAATATACTTGTTTTCTCTATATAAACACTCTAATGCAAAGAGTGCTGTGAGATGTTTCTGTAAACACCATTAAGAGTAGCATTTATTCAGTAGATAGAAATAAACTCAGTTATTTTTCCGATGGTACTCAGCGGTACGCAGTATTGACACCTTGTCTTTGTATCATTTTAACTCTTAGAGGCATATTTATCAGTGATCAGGTTTTACACCCAATAATTGTAATGTTTTATTGCAAGTCCTTGCGGCAATAAGGAAATAAAATTTTACGCGACTGTATAATGTATCCGTACATCCATATGGACGGGCCGGGGGCACCGAAAGGAGCCCATCCCTGTCATTTGTATAAAGTGAAATGATTGATAAAGCGGTCATTTCACTTCTCATTCAGGACCCCTGCATGTACTGCGCATGCAATGTCTGCTGACCATGCTATGGTGGATTCCTACGGAACCCTTTCCCAGTAATTTGTGTGAAGTGTAGCTGATAAACACGTGCTAATACTATCCGAAGATATTAGCTTCCAGTGCTGAACTCTATAATGCTTCGCATTACGGAACTTGGTAAACCTGACAGCCTAGCAGAATCCTTGAAAGTGGGTGGTCCGGAGAGGCCAATGACTTGTTTCATGCTAAATGGTGTCATGTTAGCCCCGCCCCCACTCTACAATGACCGTAATGTGGGCATATTGAATAGTTGTGGGCAGGGCCACGGTGAAGCAATCGTACATCCATGCTCCTCTACCATCCCTACCCCCCGTGATGAGGGCCCCCGCCCTGTTGCACCCACCTGCATGGGGTAGCCGAAAAGTCGATTAGTATGCCTTGCAGCTCCTATAGAAACCTATGGGAACGTCATCTGCTCTCTCAAATGGAGGGACAGCAGTAGATACAGTATGAAGATATTTTCTGCAGTCCCTCCATGGCACATACAAGTGATCCTTAATATATGCGTGTACCCCTCAAAACGGGCTGGTTTCATGGGATATCCCCTCAAAATATTGAACTATTTACTATTTAGAACTAGTCCCAGACATAGGAAGAAATCAGTGATTTCAGAAATGAATAAACTAAGCCTCTGTACACTACAGGTAGAAGCAATTATAAATCTTGTACCACCAGCTCTTTCCTTAGAAAATAAGTTCTAGTTAAACTAATTTGAGATCTACAGTATATATCAAACAAAATTATACTCTACAAGGTGTATGAATTTATATCGTTCAACGACTAGTTGGGACAGAACAATTTTAGATTGCTAAACTAAGCATCTACACATTATTACTAGAATAATAGGGTACAATTTGGTAGGTTGATTTATTTTGTCCTTTGTCTGCATTATTAGGGGCTGTAGACCCATCCATAATGCTGTGGTCCTCTTCAACCTACTTACTGTACTATGGGGTAAATGTATGAAGCAGTGATAAGAGTGGAGAAGTTGCCCATGGCAACCAATCAGCATTGACGTAACATTTCTAATTTGCATACTATAAAATTATGCAGAGCAGCTGCTCACTTCTCCACTCTTATCACTGCTTCATACATTTACCTGTATATGCCAAACTGAAGCCTATTCTATATAAGTCTTTGACTCACTACTATAGTATATACAACATATTATAAATTGAATGTTTTTTTTTTGTTTTTTTTTTTTGGGGGGGGGCTATCTGCAAAGGAAAAAATATATATTTGCAAATAGGACAAATGATAACAGATTCTTGCAATCTTTGAAGAATTTGCTATTCTAATATATAAGTAAGATAAAAAAAAAATATGTATTTAAATGATCTTTTGTTAACTTACTGTGACAAATAGAAAAATATATTTTGGTGTTTTTAAATCTATACATTGGAAAGTTATGCACTTTATACTTAAAATATATATTAAAAAATACATATATATATACATATATATATATATATATATATATATATATAAATGTTTTAATTATGGACGGGAAGATTGGACATTTTCTTTCCTCTTCAGCTCTGACCTCTTGTCATAGTGAAAGCAAGTATGTGAATTTGAAATACTCTTAAAAGCCTGAAAAAAGCAAAAGGGAATCTCATGCCGTTATTTGTATCTTGTTGTTTATAATAAACTTTGTTTAGCTTTGTGACTGTATTCTATTGTTTCTGTATTTTTTATTATTGGAAGTGATATATGCAATATGTGCTGTATGTGTGTATGTTTCTGGATGTTATATATAATTTTATTACATACACACACAAAGGAAAAGTAGATGAATATTTGTGTACACTAGTGGGTAATCCCAAAGCGCATATGGGATAAGTGTTGTAAATTGTTCAGTTGTGCTATGATATGTGAATGTTAAAACAAAAGTATTGAGGTCTTTACTGTTATAAGTCTTTATTATAAAAATAAACAATACAAGATTGGATGTCATACAGATAAATATTACTCAAAATACTAAATTGCTGCATATTGAGAATTCGAATAATGGGCAGAGTCGTTCTGTTTCCTTCCTTTCTTCTGCTTTGCTCCAGAAACATCCAATATTTCATGCAAACAAGAGAAGCTCATTGTGCATTGTATGTGAGACAGAGCCCCACTTTTAGCTGGTATTCTGGTGTAATAAATAGTCATCACTGGTAAGTAATGTTCTACTCTTGTCCCTCATTGGCTGAGTGCTATGCCAGACTTATTACATGGGATGGGTATTCTGAATTATATGATCTCCCCAGATCACTGCAACACCGGCATAATCAAGAATACAAATCCCTTTAATGAGTTCACTGAGGGATTGAACAATAAGTAGTACATGAACAGCAGGCCATCATATGCAGGGCCGCCATCAGAGGGGTACAGGGAATAGTGATGTAAGGGCCCAATCTGACAGAGGTGCCTGCTGGTGCTGCTGATTATGGCTGCAAGTTCTTATTCACAGACTGATGTCTGCCTGTGAGTAAGAAGCAAGATTATCAGTACCAGTTGGCAGCTCTGTCAGCCTTTACTCAGCTGCAAAACCAGGGGCACGGGGGATGCGTGTCTTGGGCCCCCCTCAGTGGACTTCAGTCTAGAGTAAGTCTACCTCATCTATCATTCCTCCTCTATGTTGCCTCCCTTCTCACACATCTTCCACTAGTCAAGCTATACAGAGACATTCAGGGTAGAGATGTGCACTTGAAATTTTTCGGGTTTTGTGTTTTGGTTTTGGGTTCGGTTCCGCGGCCGTGTTTTGGGTTCGACCGCGTTTTGGCAAAACCTCACCGAATTTTTTTTGTCGGATTCGGGTGTGTTTTGGATTCGGGTGTTTTTTTCAAAAAACACTAAAAAACAGCTTAAATCATAGAATTTGGGGGTCATTTTGATCCCAAAGTATTATTAACCTCAAAAACCATAATTTCCACTCATTTTCAGTCTATTCTGAACACCACACACCTCACAATATTATTTTTAGTCCTAAAATTTGCACCGAGGTCGCTGGATGACTAAGCTAAGCGACCCTAGTGGCCGACACAAACACCTGGCCCATCTAGGAGTGGCACTGCAGTGTCACGCAGGATGGCCCTTCCAAAAAACACTCCCCAAACAGCACATGACGCAAAGAAAAAAAGAGGCGCAATGAGGTAGCTGTGTGAGTAAGCTAAGCGACCCTAGTGGCCGACACAAACACCTGGCCCATCTAGGAGTGGCACTGCAGTGTCACGCAGGATGGCCCTTCCAAAAAACACTCCCCAAACAGCACATAACGCAAAGAAAAAAAGAGGCGCAATGAGGTAGCTGTGTGAGTAAGATAAGCGACCCTAGTGGCCGACACAAACACCTGGCCCATCTAGGAGTGGCACTGCAGTGTCACGCAGGATGGCCCTTCCAAAAAACACTCCCCAAACAGCACATGACGCAAAGAAAAAAAGAGGCGCAATGAGGTAGCTGTGTGAGTAAGATAAGCGACCCTAGTGGCCGACACAAACACCTGGTCCACCTAGGAGTGGCACTGCAGTTTTCTAACGAGAGGATGAGTGCTTCCATCCTCATGTGAAGCTGAACCACTAGCCATGAACATAGGCCAGGGCCTCAGCCGTTCCTTGCCACTCCGTGTGGTAAATGGCATATTGGCAAGTTTACGCTTCTCCTCCGACAATTTTATTTTAGATTTTTGAGTCCTTTTTATACTGATATTTGGTGTTTTGGATTTTACATGCTCTGTACTATGACATTGGGCATCGGCCTTGGCAGACGACGTTGCTGGCATTTCATCGTCTCGGCCATGACTAGTGGCAGCAGCTTCAGCACGAGGTGGAAGTCGATCTTGATCTTTCCCTATTTTTGGAACCTCAACATTTTTGTTCTCCATATTTTAATAGGCACAACTAAAAGGCACCTCAGGTAAACAATGGAGATGGATGGATACTAGTATACTTATGGATGACGAGCGACTGCCGACACAGAGGTAGCTACAGCCGTGGACTACCGTACTGTGTCTGCTGCTAATATAGACTGGATGATAATGAGATAAAATTAAAATATATATATATATCACACTAGTACTGCAGCCGGACAGGTATATATTATGTAATGACGGACCTGCTGGACACTGTCTGTCAGCACTGCAGACTCCTAAAGTAAGCTACTAGTATCAAGAAGATAGAAAAAAAAAACCACGGGTAGGTGGTATACAATTATGGATGGACGAGCGACTGCCGACACAGAGGTAGCTACAGCCGTGGACTACCGTACTGTGTCTGCTGCTAATATAGACTGGATGATAATGAGATAAAATTAAAATATATATATATATATCACACTAGTACTGCAGCCGGACAGGTATATATTATGTAATGTCAAAGTCAGAAAAATATCACGCTGCACGTTGCCATATATGCACTTCATGTGTGTGTGCACGCTGCATATTTAATCAAAATAATGTATTTTATAAGTTAATATTCCCCTGAGTTCAGCAAAGTATGGTATATTAAAGATGGCTCTTTGACCTTAGAGATTCCCCAAACAATAGTTTGCATGTTAAAAGGGCTTCACATGTTCTTATGCATAGTTAAGGACAGGAATAGTAATTGAAGATTAATTGTATTCCGAATAAATTACACCTAAGAATAGTCAGTTTCTGTCCCGCAGACGGAGTACAATAGCCTTTAATTACACTGAGCTTTGAGACTCAATGAGGAGGGCCAACCCCTGTGTTTACGAAATAGGGCTGGATTTGTCTCCAGAAGAATGATTGCTGAGATGTCATTGTCTCAACTGAAAGTGGACAGTGAGACAGTATTCGCCAAACAATAGCTTCCCACAAGACAGGAATTTGTTAGTCATCACCCAACGTTTTGCATAACCAAGGTCACTGATACAGCTAGCCCACATGCTGTGAAAGACACACACTTCCTGTGGTTGACACCCCCCCACAGCTGGAATGCAGGTATGATTATATCCACTGGAAATCACAGGGCACAGACACTCACTCAGAACTAAGCTAGCACCCAGCAGCATGGCTGGTTCATCCCCAGGACTGACCTCCAAGCGAAAGGCTAAGTATTGAATCCACATTGCTGATTAGCATAGAATAGTTTAAAGTAGTTGTGAAATGATTGGTATTGAATAGTTAGTGGAGATACAAATGGCTTAAGGTTAATGAGGCTTGTGCAGTTGTGTGATTGTTATGTGTTGGTGATAATACTCTATGAAATCTGTAATGAATTGGAACAGTAGACAATCTGTAGCATAGTATTCCTGGTATACATTTATGGATGGTGATTTATAACAGATTATAGTAGTTTTACATGATGCATCTTGCTGAAGGCTTGCAGTCAAAACATACTTCCTTTTGTTACTGTAGTCATGTGCTTGTAGCAATGGCATGCTGATATGTGTGGTTACATTGTGATCTGGTCTTGTGATGATTCATATAGCATAGCCAGCATACCATATGCTCTGGTTATTGAGATACTGAGTTTGTTTGGAATGTGAAATTGAATAAGATGGTTCTAGGAAGTTGGATTGGAATGTGGAATATAATTAGTTGGATTGGAATGTGGAATAAGATTAGTTGGTTTGTAGAAAATGGCTGCTGCTGGGTGTTTTCTCCTCCCCCTTTGAACCATGTGTTGCAGTCTTTGGAATCATGGGAGTTTTCCCAAAATGGAGTCTAGCTTCTGTCCCATGCGGTATTGTAGGGTTGTGTATATAGGGACAGCCAGTATGGGTAAGCTCAAGTATTCTCTCCACAAAGATTCTCAGCATTGACTAACTGCGCAGCGATTGTTTCTCACATGTGTAAGTTTCTCTGCAACCATATTGCCTTTATTGTTATTGTAAGCCATTCTTTCTCTCTCTCTCTCTCTCTCTCTCTCTCTCTCTCTCCTTCCCCTTAAACGTACTTGTGTCTTTGTTGTATTATATGTTAGTTACTTGGTTAGATATTTTATGTTATTTTGGTAGTGTATAGCTTGTTAATTGTATTATTCTTTTTGAACGTTCATTCTCTCACTAAAGGCGTTAGAACCTTAGACCGGTATTTGGTTGATTATTGTATTACTAAGGGGTTCTCAGAGCGTCATAGTCGCTCATACAGCTTTTAAGCTAACAAGGTTACACTGCATTACATCTACACATTATCACTGCACAAATGTTTACAGTATAAGTACATTCCTTAAGGTATAGTTAAGGGCGTACCCTTGCGGTACTTTTTGCGCCAATTGCGTACTGTGTTCTTTAACCTTTAACGTGTTTTTAATAGGACAAATATTATAGACATTGTCAATTGGAGGCTCCTCCGGTCTTCACATATCTGCACTAGGTAACTTTAGCAGACATTATCGATCAGCAAAAGGCGGGAAGGTGCTATCCCTCGCAGTGCTGACCAGATAAGCGCCTGCTTCACTTAGTAAGGAGTGCTGAGGGAATTCGGGAACTGGAAGGTAAGAACAGTACGTTATTGTCTTTGTAAATCTGGTTTTTTATTTCTATTTGGTGCCAACTACACACGCAGATTGGATGGTTTGTCTGTTTAAATAGGTTTAAAATTATTTTTAATCGCTCTGCATAGCGTGATAACTAAAAGGAGTTTGAATGATGACTTTCTTTGTGACAAGAGGCCGCATGGTCTGTCCACCATTTTGTGTGGCCCTCATGGAGGTGAAAGGGGGAGGAGCAGCGGCCATTTTGGGAAGGTCACATTTTTATTTTTTTTCTCCTAAGCGGCTGATTTTCAGTTGACTCAGGAAATAATCAGCCATCCATTGTCAAAAAGAAATCATCATTTAATGAGTTTTTTTTTTAATGCATTCATTTAATCTATATCATAGTCAATCATAAGTAATAGTGATTGGTACTTATATGTAATATCTATATGCGTGTGCTTACATCAATGTATGTTATTAGATTAAATTTAGAATTGCATGTTCATTTGTGTAGTTTTCACATCTCACCTTCCTGTTTGCCATTTGCATTGATAACGTGCTAAGAAAGATTTGTTGCTATTAGAAGTTAAAGAGTAAAAGTAATACATTAAGGGGTAATTTGTAAAGCACGCACACAGCTTTGCCTAAGATACAAGGAAAGACCTGGGTGGTGCTCGGTAGATGATTGAAGACCATCTACATTGATAAACGTGTTAATTGTATTTCTGTGGACATATCTGGCTGGCATACACGTGTTTCTAACAAAAGGGTTAGACTAGTGTACGCAACGTAAAGGCCGACGCACGCAGCGTATATTACGCAACGGAGCGTCTGGGTACGCCCACGTAACTCAAATCACACTATAGTATTATTTTAACAGGCGAAAAGGTGGCAACGCGATAAATAGCGCAAGTCAATTTTAGTGTCCGAAATTTAAACTAATAGATCCTTCTCTAAATTTACGACTCATCTGGTCTAAAGGAAAGAAATTTCTGCGCAGAAATAGAAACAAAAGTAAAGTGTACATGTGGTGAGTGAGTGTTTGCATATATATGTTTTTACAATTTTTGGGTTGAACCACAAGAAGTCGAGTTCTCGTGAGGTACATACATGTAAGTGACGTGCATGGTGGCTGGGGAGGCATCCCTTGTTAAACATAAATTTGAGCATTAGAGTATAGCAGACCAGGAGGTCCGGAACAGACCAGGAGGTCCAGGTACAGCAGACTAAGAAGTCCGCTATAGAGAAAGGAGCACAACCCAGGGGGTTGGTGCAGAACCCATATAGGCCATTAAAGCTCTGGCTGAAGGAATTCGCAGCCGCAATTTTCGATTCCACTGGTCGCTCCGCACATAAGATTAGTTGCTTATGTGCCGAACGATTGTACCGCACGTAATTGTGTGCATTAGTTAGTAATTTGACCCAGTACCATTTGCGTACGCTAGAGGGGTCTTAAACGCTATTTGTACATTTTAACGTGATTTGTGAAATTTTTTTTATTTTAAGGGAGGTTCGCTGGTCACTCGGGAACTATCCAACAACCGATACTTGCTGGGGACTGGTAGGTCCAACACGCCCCAGTAAGTAAAGGCTTATAGGGGCCCTAGGTTGGGTACAACAGCTCTGGATACAGTGATTGCAGTACTGGCCAACGTGGGCGAGGAGTGAGTGGAGTACTCGGTAAACTTCGCCGCCGGCCTGCCCCGGACATCTTGGTTTTTGTAAGGGTTCGCTGAAGACCCTGATTTGAAGGTCAGAGGTAGTGAAAGCAACACCTGCAAGTTATGGGGGCCAGTTGTTCAGGTGGGGGGCGATCAACCTCGGTTCGGGTTGACTCAGTAAACCGACCAATCGGGTCGGCAAGGTATGTAATGTGTGAAAAATACGGTTCACACACAGAGGTTTTATGTGATGAATGGGAAAGAATGACTGTACATGACGGGGAGAAGTTCCCAAGAGTAGGCAGCTTTAGCCCAGATGTGTTACAGAACCTAAGGAGAAGGATATGTCTCATTAAATCTGCAAAGAGACGGATCAAACATTATGATTATTTACAGTTATGGCAAAACAAAGGTGAAATACAAAGAAATTTAACTTACATATCAAACTCTCATCTTGGGAAGAGAGACATGGCAATGGAGAGGATTATGGTTGCAGAGAATGGCGATGGTGTACGATAAAAATGCACTTAGTAACTATATTAAGAAGGAAAGTAACAAATGTAATAATGTTTATAAAAATGAAAGTGTAAAAAATTACAAATGTTAACCTGTGCAAGTCGCACCCCATGTTAAACTCCCCTCAGGATTACCAGCGAGAAGGTGAAACCAACACGATGTCAACACTTTACCCAGCAGTCATCATATGAGACACCCAGAGGGACACGGCCAAGTTGGTAAAGGCAATAGCAGAACCCCCTAACGGAGGGTCAGGTGAGGTCGTGTCAACAGGTAAGTACGGTATTGTATGTTACTCACAGACAAATGCATCTTACACCAAAGAGTTAACACAAAATAGCATAATGGAACAAAATCCTGTCAGGGTGAACACAATATATTAAAACAAATGTACACTACAGGAAAGTAGCAGTTTAGGTGTTAATAAATGCTTTAAAGGAAGTGTTAAGAACGAGTATACAAGCCTCTCTACCTAACTGGAGAAATAACCCAGTAACTGCATTAAGGAACTCCGCTGTTGGGCATGAGCAAAACATCATCAAGCACAGGGAAACAAAGAAGCCCCAGATCCCTGTGGGTAAGTCAAAGGTGAAAAGGTGTTATAATTGCCAGAAGGAAGGTCATTTTGCTAGAGATTGTAGATCAAGAAGTAGACCAAATTCATATAAACCCCCTAGACAAAGATATGAGCAGAGTTATGACACACCAAATTGTAATCAGAGATCACATAGAAAGGAGTTTGGGCCGCACCTGTAACATGCAATCAGGAAAGGTGATCATTAGGACTGATAGTAAGCCTGAGGTTACAGTTAATGAAATGGGAGGTCAGTTCCTTGCAGGCACAAGGACGGCCGGGTAGACGTTGTAATTCATCTGTAAATGTTCTTTTCCCCATCTCTGAAGTTCATCGGCAGGACCCAAATATCACATAGCTATTTGGTCCTTGCAGAAGTCTACCAAACCCCAGTATGACCTGCCAGCATCGATGTATCCTGGCCAGATACAGAGTGAAGGTATGGAAATGCTGGTGGGAGAGACTATGCAAGGATACCATTGGACATGTAGATGTGACAGCCTAATGGTGAACGGAAGATCTGACAATGTTTTTTTCTGTTGTTGTTTATTGTTGATATATGTGATGCATATATATATGAACGGTTCTCTCTCTCTCGTTTTTTTTCTCTCTCTCTTCTTTCTCTCTCTCTCTTCTTTCTCATGTTCTCATAACGTTACAGATGGTATGTCACACATTAGTTGGCCAAATGGTAATGCAAGATTTATTCTCCTTACAGAAAGAGCGCTGAGCTAGAAGAAATATTGTATCACCAGAATGTTTAGAAGACTGAGAGACAGCACCTTTGAGATGACAGCAGAACAAGAAGAACAACAAGACTAGAGAACTAATTATCGTAACAAGTTTCTCTCCCCCTCAAACTGTTTTCCTGTACCCCCATTACAAATTTCTCCTTTTCTCCTCCTGTAAGATGGACTCGCCTCAAGAGACTGTGATCCGTGTTTTCATGTTGACCCTGATGTTGACCAGAGCAGTCTGTTTCGGTGAGAGTACCAATGAGGTCGAGAAAGGATCCAGAAAGGTTCCGATGACTGAGACGGAGGTGTAAATTTCCAATAGCAACACAACCACCAAGCAAAGGCGAGTACCGGAAACGATCTAGCAACCATGTTATTTGTAAACATTGTGAAGGATTGTTAGCTGAAAAAGAGAACTGTATCTGTAGACTCTGTGACAATGTAGTTGAGGATGGGTGCATCAAGAAATGTCAGTCCAGTTTTAATATTCACATGGACCGGCATCCATTGAGTGACTATCACTCCTTAGTGGGTAAAGTGTTAAATCAGACAGATTGTTGGGTATGCTTTCAAGTACCCCAAGGCCATAGCAAATCAGGCTTAGTACCATTCCCTTTAACGGTAGGGGAGGTACTTGAGCTAAGTGGTGGGAGGCCGGTGGACAGGAGGTTTAATATCTCCAGTCCTCCTAGTTTGAAGCTCCACCAATACCATGTGGATAGATCCCTAATATGTTTTAACATTTCCAATCCCCGAAAGCCGGGAAATTGGGAAGTGTCATGGAATAACAAAACCATGACCTTTTCACATAGAGCCGATAGAATGCCTACAGATACAGAGCTCATACGCCACATAGCCGATAGTGGAAAATATTTCCGATATAGGTATACCCTAAGAAGTAGGACCATGAGAGTTGGAGAAGTATCACCAGGATACAGTGCACAGATCGTACAAACTGATAGGTGTACTAAACAGATGGGAGAATTAGGGTTAGGAGAGTTCACATGGAAAATGTGTAACATGGTAATGACATATTCAGTCCCATATGTTCTCCCCGATGATGCATATTTCATATGCGGGAGAAAGGCGTATGAGCGGCTTGCCCCAAACTCAGAAGGATTATGTTATATTGGAAAAGTACTGCCTGAGGTAATGACTGTATCGCATAACAAAATTGATTTGATTTATGACCCAACGATAGAGACACTGTTGTGATGAAAATGTGATTCCACGGTCCGTTTCTTTCACCTGTTTCTCCTTTGTTTCTCTCCAAGGTAAAAAGACCCGCTTGGAAGAGGAATTTGACGACCGTGTATACAGACAGCAGATAGACTAAAGAAGAAGTTTTGACAACCTTGTACACAGACAACAGATGGACTATGCCATAGACCCCCTTATCCCTAGTAACGTTAAAATTACGCTAGCCCAACACTTTTTGTAAGTCTATGGACATTGACAAAGCTTTTGCTCGCACTTTTGACAAAAGCCCAAAGAAGACTGCAGTCAACATGTACATCAAGACAAGACTTCAATCAACAAATGTACATTAACCTCACATAGAATATGACTGCATTTTCCATAATTGTTCTTTATCTTCATCTCTACAACCTTCAGGTAATGACACACATAGTCGATAGGGAATACAGGCACAGATATCAGCACTCACATATCCCCCCATTCATGTATCATCAACTAAAATGTGCTCCCCCATTTTGTTGCAACCAAAAGCCGAAAAGAGCTCGGTAAAGTTTGACAGCCCATCCACAGACCCTTGATACGGGATAAGAAGGAATTCAAATGTATACTTCGCAATACCTCGAAGCTTGATTTAAAACACGTACGGCACGATGGTACATGACCCCCCAAACATGGATTCATACACACATGCTTCTGCTATCTCACTAGGTCATACCCTTTTCTCACCTTCTCCTCTCCTCCCCTACCCGACCATAGAAATGTATTTACATATGACATATATTTTTCTCTTTTTGAAATGTTTTAGGAAGTGGCAGTTATTGGTGACTGCCAAAGGGTGGACTGTCAAAGTCAGAAAAATATCACGCTGCACGTTGCCATATATGCACTTCATGTGTGTGTGCACGCTGCATATTTAATCAAAATAATGTATTTTATAAGTTAATATTCCCCTGAGTTCAGCAAAGTATGGTATATTAAAGATGGCTCTTTGACCTTAGAGATTCCCCAAACAATAGTTTGCATGTTAAAAGGGCTTCACATGTTCTTATGCATAGTTAAGGGCAGGAATAGTAATTGAAGATTAATTGTATTCCGAATAAATTACACCTAAGAATAGTCAGTTTCTGTCCCGCAGATGGAGTACAATAGCCTTTAATTACACTGAGCTTTGAGACTCAATGAGGAGGGCCAACACCTGTGTTTATGAAATGGGGCTGGATTTGTCTCCAGAAGAATGATTGCTGAGATGTCATTGTCTCAACTGAAAGTGGACAGTGAGACAGTATTCGCCAAACAATAGCTTCCCACAAGACAGGAATTTGTTAGTCATCACCCAACGTTTTGCATAACCAAGGTCACTGATACAGCTAGCCCACATGCTGTGAAAGACACACACTTCCTGTGGTTGACACACCCCCACAGCTGGAATGCAGGTATGATTATATCCACTGGAAATCACAGGGCACAGACACTCAGAACTAAGCTAGCACCCAGCAGCATGGCTGGTTCATCCCCAGGACTGACCTCCAAGCGAAAGGCTAAGTATTGAATCCACATGGCTGATTGGCATAGAATAGTTTAAAGTAGTTGTGAAATGATTGGTATTGAATAGTTAGTGGAGATACAAATGGCTTAAGGTTAATGAGGCTTGTGCAGTTGTGTGATTGTTATGTGTTGGTGATAATACTCTATGAAATCTGTAATGAATTGGAACAGTAGACAATCTGTAGCATAGTATTCCTGGTATACATTTATGGATGGTGATTTATAACAGATTATAGTAGTTTTACATGATGCATCTTGCTGAAGGCTTGCAGTCAAAACATACTTCCTTTTGTTACTGTAGTCATGTGCTTGTAGCAATGGCATGCTGATATGTGTGGTTACATTGTGATCTGGTCTTGTGATGATTCATATAGCATAGCCAGCATACCATATGCTCTGGTTATTGAGATACTGAGTTTGTTTGGAATGTGAAATTGAATAAGATGGTTCTAGGAAGTTGGATTGGAATGTGGAATATAATTAGTTGGATTGGAATGTGGAATAAGATTAGTTGGTTTGTAGAAAATGGCTGCTGCTGGGTGTTTTCTCCTCCCCCTTTGAACCATGTGTTGCAGTCTTTGGAATCATGGGAGTTTTCCCAAAATGGAGTCTAGCTTCTGTCCCATGCGGTATTGTAGGGTTGTGTATATAGGGACAGCCAGTATGGGTAAGCTCAAGTATTCTCTCCACAAAGATTCTCAGCATTGACTAACTGCGCAGCGATTGTTTCTCACATGTGTTAGTTTCTCTGCAACCATATTGCCTTTATTGTTATTGTAAGCCATTCTTTCTCTCTCTCTCTCTCTCTCTCTCCCTCCTTCCCCTTAAACGTACTTGTGTCTTTATTGTATTATATGTTAGTTACTTGGTTAGATATTTTATGTTATTTTGGTAGTGTATAGCTTGTTAATTGTATTATTCTTTTTGAACGTTCATTCTCTCACTAAAGGCGTTAGAACCTTAGACCGGTATTTGGTTGATTATTGTATTACTAAGGGGTTCTCAGAGCGTCATAGTCGCTCATACAGCTTTTAAGCTAACAAGGTTACACTGCATTACATCTACACATTATCACTGCACAAATGTTTACAGTATAAGTACATTCCTTAAGGTATAGTTAAGGGCGTACCCTTGCGGTACTTTTTGCGCCAATTGCGTACTGTGTTCTTTAACCTTTAATGTGTTTTTAATAGGACAAATATTATAGACATTGTCAGTAATGACGGACCTGCTGGACACTGTCTGTCAGCACTGCAGACTCCTAAAGTAAGCTACTAGTATCAAGAAGATAGAAAAAAAAAAAACCACGGGTAGGTGGTATACAATTATGGATGGACGAGCGACTGCCGACACAGAGGTAGCTACAGCCGTGGACTACCGTACTGTGTCTGCTGCTAATATAGACTGGATGATAATGAGATAAAATTAAAATATATATATATATCACACTAGTACTGCAGCCGGACAGGTATATATTATGTAATGACGGACCTGCTGGACACTGTCTGCAGAATGCGTTTATAAAAACACCACACGACGAGTGTTTAACTTTTTCAGGCAGACAATCACAATATACTGGTGGTCAGCAGACAATCACAATACTGGTGGTCAGTGGTCACTGGTCAGTCACACTGGCAGTGGCACTCTGGCAGCAAAAGTGTGCACTGTACTTAAAATATGTACTCCTGCTATAACTGCTCCCCAGTCTCCCCCACAATTAAGCTGTGTGAGCAGTGAGCACTCAGCACAGTCAGATAATGATATACAGTATTACATATGATGCAGCACACTGGGCTGAGCACAGATATGGTATGTGACTGTGTCACACTGTGTATCGTTTTTTATCAGGCAGAGAACGGATTAATTAAACTGGTGGTCACTGGTCACACTATCAGCAGCAAGTAGTACTCCTCCTAATAATATGCTCCCCAAAATTTGTGTCTCTCTCTAGTACTCTAGTCTAAACGGAGAGGACGCCAGCCACGTCCTCTCCCTATCAATCTCAATGCACGTGTGAAAATGGCGGCGACGCGCGGCTCCTTATATAGAATCCGAGTCTCGCGAGAATCCGACAGCGGGATGATGACGTTCGGGCGCGCTCAGGTTAGCCGAGCAAGGCGGGAAGATCCGAGTCTGCCTCGGATCCGTGTAAAAAGGCTGAAGTTCGGGGGGGTTCGGATTCCGAGGAACCGAACCCGCTCATCACTAATTCAGGGGTCTATTCATGAAGCAGTGAAAACAGTTGGGAAAAAGACCAGTGGAGAAGTTGACCAGGGCAACCAATCAGCATCTCCCTTACATTTTATAAAATCTATTTGATAAATGCTTCCTTCAAAGCTGATTGGTTGCCATGGACAACTTCTCCACTGATCCTTTTCTCCACTCTTTTCACGGCTTCATGAATAGACCCTATAGAAAGAAGCTATACCTCTTCTCCCCCCGCCCTATGTGTGTGTGCCTCTAACTCCTCTCCATGTGTGCCTCAGTCCTTCAGCCATCTGTGCTTATGCCATCTTCTGCATCAGTGCCTCTGCTTCCCCACCTCTATCTGTACCTTTGATCCTTCTTCTGTGCCTCTGCCCACTTTCCTATCTGTACATCTGTCACCTTTTCCATCTGTGACTCTGCTCTCCCTCCGTCTGTACCTCTGCCACTAACATATAGGGGGCGCGTCAAGATTTGAATTCCGCTCTATCTCTCATCTAAAGTTATGGGAGATAGAGGGGTGATATTCAAATGGCCCCTATCATCGCCTTTATCGCGCCCAGTACAGTCGGGTTTATGTGCGCAAAACACCTCAACCCGACTAAACTGATGGGCACAATCGTGACAAGACCTGTTTGGGCGCCCAAACGGGTCTCTTTACGCGCATTTCAGCCCGCTGCCTCCGAGGGTAGCGAGCTGAAATGAACTTAACGTGCCTGTCAACAGCAACAATAGAATAGCTGCAGGCAGCCATGATCGCGGGGGGGACATTTGAATACAGCCTATATACTGTAAATACATTTGATCTGACTGCATATGTTGAGGTCTGAGACTCATGCAGAGGAAATGTGGGATGTCCGATTGATGGTATGTGGGGAGGTTTGAGGAGCATCAGCCATATGTCTGTAGGTGGAGTGTGCATCATAGCATGCGCTCATTCTGGGTACTAGGGTCTACCTTTGTAGAAATAAAACATTTTAAATTATTTTAATCTGTTAATAGAATAGGTATTGGTCTAGAACAAGTACCGCTATATTATTAGCATTCTCATGGGGACGGGGTTATAGCTGGTGATGGCAGAGCAAAAAATTATTGGAATAATAAAATGAGAAGATTGTGTCTGCCGGCCGTGCTCCGGTTCATCCATATCACTTCTGGTTGGCAGCCCGCAGAACTACATTGACTTTTGCAGAAGCGGAAGGTAATGCATGAACACAGAGGTGTAACTGGGATTGATGGAACCTAAGGATATAAAAATGGTGCCCAATGAAAACTGGTCTTGAAAAAAAATGTGGGCTTAATATTGATATGGTTACTCAGATAAACAAACCATGGTAACACAAACTAGGGAACACAAGGCAAACCATTAATACAACACAGATGAATAAATACCATGTGCCCATATAGTCTGCTGAGGGATGGAAATTTGAAGGAAAGGTTGGCGGCCACCCAGGCTTTAGGGATTTTGATGGTCTAAAATTAATTTTAGGTGATTGTTTTAACACTCCTGCCACAAGCTGAGACTCAAATCTGAGAGCACGTAAAGAGAAAAATAGTTACCTGCTTTTATTAGTCTGCTAACCTCTTCAAAGAACAAAATGTGCTGACCTTGCCCTGGTTAGCTACTTTCAAGCCCACCACCTCTATATGACATTGGCGCAGTCTTATTCCCAAAGGCTAAACTCACACTTTGCCAGGCCTGGCACACATCTGTACTACTCTTCTATTCTCTCACGTTTATAGAGAAGTACTCTCTATTTGTAAACTGAAGAATTGTATTTTAACTTAAAACACATAAGACAGCTGCCTCGTCTGGTACCTTTTGTGAGTGGAATATATATAACGCCTGGAGTTTATTAGCCAAAATGACTGCACAAACCCTGCTTTATGCTTATTGTGCTCTCAAGGTTTTCCCCTCCCGATCTCTGTGGTTTTCTGCTTGCTGAGATACTAAACCCTATGTGCTATGTTTTTGTAAGTCTGTAAAGTGCCTTTAAGCTTGCTGGAAAAAAAGTGCTATATAAATAAAATTATTATTAAAAAAAAAACCTGATTGTTTAGCTGTTGGCTATATTGAATAAATCCATATAAAGAATGACATACTAGATAAAAATGGAGACATGGCTTATCTGAAAATTTACTGATTTTACCAGATGGTCCATCTTAGCTACTTCCAATATGTACTGTATATACTTTATGTACGACACATTTCTTTAAAACACTGTAAAGGATAAGACATATTGCAGATATTTGATTATAAATAATGATTTAAAAGTTTGTAAACAAATGTCAAAAATGGAACATGTATCTGTTGTGAAGTATAACTTAAAAATACTATAATGTGCAGCCAGGGTCGGACTGGCCCACAGGAGTACAGGGGAAACCACCGGTGGGCCCCACTGCATGAGTGGCCACTCCTTCCTCTAGGGATCAGGTTCCAGACTGTGCACTTGTATTATACATGGTAGATATGTTGCAATTACACTACACTAAACTATTGTGTATTTCAAGCCTCTGTGGAGGCGGGCCACACCCCTAAGTATGGGCCCTATCACTGCAATCCACCGGTGGGCCCTTCATGCCCCAGTCCGACACTGTGTGCAGCTAGCATTGCTATGCTTTCTTTAAGTACTGATCACCATCTGTAAGCTTTATATGAATATACCGTCACATTCCTCCCCACTCAGATATTGCTAAGAGAGGAGGAATGTGATCACAGCTACACTGTATACAGGGTGCAAGCCAGAAAAAGACAATTGTATAGGGGAGGTGTAAACCAGAAATAGACCATTGCATAGGGGAAGTGTAAGCCAGAAGTAGAACAGAGTGATCTTAGTTACACTATGCAAGGGGAGGGGTGATTGCTACCTCTTGGGGGGTTATTCAGAGTTGTTAGCAAACCAAAAAAGTTATCAATTGGGCAAAACCATGCCGTACTGCAGGTGGGGCAGATGTAACATATGCAGAGAGAGTTAGATTTGGGTGGGGTGTGTTCAAACGGAAATCTAAATTGTAGTGTAAAAATAAAGTAGCCAGTATTTACCCTGCACAGAAACAAAGTAACCCACCCAAATCTATCTCTCTGCACATGTTACATCTGCCCCACCTGCAGTGCAACATGGTTTTACCCAATTGCTAACTTTTTTGGCTTGCTAACAACTCTGGCTGTTGGGATCCCGGCAGTCAGAATATAGACGCCGGACTCCTGACAATATTCGGAATGCTGACACCGACATCCCGAAAAGGTTCACCATCCCGGCACTGGGATTCTGACAGCCGGAATGGCGAAATAGAATTAGAATAAGCTGCTGGGGTGAGGTTAGGTTTAGGCTGCAGGGAGGGGAAGTTAGGGCTAGGCTGTGGGGGGAAGGTTAGGTTTAGGCTGCCGGGGAGGAGAGGTTAGCATTAGGGTTAGGGTTAGGCTGCGAGAGGGGGTTGGGGGTTGTTGGTAAGTATACCCGCCCCTGTCAGAGGCACAAACAGTCAGCGGGCTGGTCAAAAATGATGTAAACTGTATAAGCTTCTTCCACCTCAGTGCCCCCCGCCCCCTTCTCCCCTGACACACACACACACACACACACACAGTCCCTTTATCCGGTATACTGTGTACAGAAAAACAACAGGTTTAAAAGTGCTACTGAGAATTATAACCGTATAGGATCAACAGAATTGCTGTTTAAAAAGAAGCTTTAGATACAAGACATAAATATTCGTTTCAGCACATGATATGCACTGCCTTTAAAATCAGTAAAGACTACATATTCAGAGAAATATATAGTTAACAAGTTAAAAGACCGTCAAAATGACAGACACCAGGGCCGGATTGTAGGGGAGGAAGTTCACTACTCACACAGGAGCTGCAGGGTTTTTGGAAGTCCTGCTGCTGGCAGCTGGGGCTCTGTCATGTTGAGGGTGCAGCATTAGCCTTTTATCATTCACAAATTTTATTGAAAGGAGAGTAACAATGACATAAAGAAACGGTAAATACAGTTGAAGCACAAAAGGTACAAATTGACACAGTCTGTAAACATAAATGAGAACAATGGGTTGCACGCTGGTTACATAGACTAGGAAATCACACGTACTGAGCTTTTTGCAAAAAACAAACAAAAACAATAGGTAAAGTACATCCCTAAGGGCCAACTAGTGGAACCCCCGGGAGGACTTGTAAAGAAATATAGGGCCTAATTCTGAGTTGATCGCAGCAGCAAATATTTTAGCAGTTGGGCAAAACCATGTGCACTGCAGGGGGGACAGATATAACATGTGCAGAGAGAGTTAGATTTGGGTGGGGTGTGTTCAAACTGAAATCTAAATTGCAGTGTAAAAATAAAGCAGCCAGTATTATACTCTGCACAAACAAAAAGAAAAAAGGCGATCTGTTAGGTGGTGCACTAGGTTTAAAATTTAACTTTTATTTAGTGCCCTAAAACATAGTTAATCTATCATACTAGATCCAAAAACATTATGCAAAATATTACAAACATATGTGTGAAAAGATAACGACAATGTGAGACAATACAGAGAAGAATAAATATGAAAAGGAATTAAAACAGCCTTGGTGTCTTTACTGTGTCTGTATATTGTATACTTATTGTATCCTTTTATTAGTAATTATTAAATAATGATACTGAATGTGTTACTGAGTATGGTCAAAATTATGAAACAATGGGGTTAATACATCTACCCCATTGTTTCATAATTTGACTTGGCTGACTGCCAAGAACCAGAGCTGGGCTTCAATAGAAACATTAGTTACCAATTCTTTTGAACATACTCAGTAACACATTCAGTATCATTATTTAATAATTACTAATAAAAGGATACAATAAGTATACAATATACAGACACAGTAAAGACACCAAGGCTGTTTTAATTCTTTTTCATATTTATTCTTCCCTGTATTGTCTCACATTGTCGTTATCTTTTCACACATATGTTTGTAATATTTCACATAATGTTTTTGGATCTAGTATGATAGATTAACTATGTTTTAGGACACTAAATAAAAGTTACATTTTAAACCTAGTGCACCACCTAACAGATCGCCTTTTTTCTTTTTGTTTGTGCTTGTACTATATACGATCTGTGGTTGCACCCCCATTCTTGAACTAAACAATTATATTTCTATCAATAAAAAAAGGGGTCCCCTCATACCACCTGTTTAGGTAAGGTATTATTTTTCCAGTGCAACAGAAATTTCCTTCCCCCTTTACCCCCATTTCTTGAGTATTATACTCTGCACAGAAACTAAATAACCCACCCATATCTAACTCTCTCTGCAAATGTTAAATCTGCCCCCCCTGCAGTGCACATGGTTTTGCCCAACTGCTAACAAAATTCCTGCTGCGATCAACTTGGAATTACCCCCATAGAGAGAGATAAAGAAAAGAGGTAGTGGGATTAAGAAGCAAAATTGAAGAGAGATAAGGAAAAAAAGAGAGGGAAAGAAGGAGAAGACAGAAGAGAACTGAGAGTTTGAGGAAAAGGAGAAATGAGTAAGAGGGTAGGGTAAATTAATGGAGAGCATACCAAGGAGTCCATATGTTGTGAAATATGTCCACTGTGTTGTTCATCAAGGAAGAAAGGTATTCCATCTTCGCTACAAACCAGATACGGTTCACAAGTTCATGTGTAAGAGGGGTGGATATTTTCCATGATTTAGCAATTTGGAGCTTAGCTGCACAGGCTATGTTAAGCCAGTTTGTTTTCAGACTTAGATAGCTGACAGGCTGGGGCACACAACAGAATCATCTCAGGGGAGGGGTGGGGGAAGTCAAGTATAACTGACTTAATGAGGTATCGGACCAAGGACCAAAAGGAAGCGATCTTACGGCAGCGCCACCAAATATGAAAATAAGAGCCTATGTAGCCACATTGATGCCAGCAGAGGTTCGACGTATTTGGATATATTTGGTGTAATCGTTCTGGGACTAGATACCAGTGCGTGTATATTTTGAAGGCGTTTTCCTTGATGGAGATGCTGATAGAACATTTAGAAATATTTAATCCAATAGTCTCATGCGTCATCATCAAGGAAAGTCCCCATATCTGTTTCCCATGCAAGTTCATGTGACGCACGGGGGGAAGAATCTGGCGATAAGATGGACTGATACAGGATAGAGATAATGCCTCGATCCGTGGAGCAGTGTATACAAAGGTGTTCCATCAGTGTTGGGACATTAGGAAGAGGCATTTTCCTAGTAGAGGACATGATAAAATCTCAGATTTGAAGGTTCTGATAGAAATGAGAAGTTGGGAGGGAGTGTTTCATTTTAAGGTCTGCGAACAAAGGAATATGGGATGCTATTATGGAGTTTATGATGAAAGCAGGAGATGCCTGCCTTTGACCAGTTGGAAGCCATATGAGAAGACCAGACTGGGACGAAAGAGGGGTTATTCCAAATGGGGATCAGGGGGGAGGGGAATGTGTGAAGTGAAAGTTTAGCATGTAATGAGTCCCATACTGAAAGCGTTAGGGAAACTGTTGGCAGTGACTGAATAGTTTTAGGCCTGTGGGTGCGAGGGGGCCATGGAAGGTGAGAGATGGAAGCAACCTGAGCTAGGTCACTCTCTAAGCCAACCCATCTTCTCATGCATCTTGGGGAATGCCAGGCGACTGTTGGCTGAGTGCTGAGGCATAGTAAATTCTCGACAGGGAGGGAAGACCCAAACCACCACGTGTAGAGCTCTTTTGGAGAATTTCCCTGCGTAATGTCGGCTTTTTATCATTCCATACGAATTTACCGTCTTGAGTTTGGAGGGTTGTCAAAATCCGAAGAAGAACAGGGATTGGGAGAGTCTGGAAAATATATAATATGTTGAGGAGAACATTCATCTTAATAGCATTAATTCTACCTATCCAGGAAATTAAATGTTTTTTCCAGCCTAGGATGTTTTGAGATATCTCCTTACATAAGGGAGGGTAATTCGCCTAGTATAGAGTGTGGTAAGAATTGGTGATATGGACACCTAAGTATTTAATGGAGTATAGCGCCACGTAAAAGGAAAATTAGTTTTAAGAAGATTCAGTGTGTTGGCTGTGATATATATGCAGGGGGAGAGCTTCTAATTTGTCGTTGTTAACCTTATAGCCGGAGAGGTCCCTATAGAGAGACAATTCTTTAAAAAGGTTGGACAGATAAATGAACGGGTTAGTAAGAGTAAGGAGGACGTCGTCTGCGAAAAGGTTTGTACTGGGAATCTTTAATAGAAAAACCCGAAATGTCCGGGTTAAGACTAGTGATGAGCGGGTTCGGTTTCTCGGAAACCGAACCCCCCCGAACTTCACCCTTTTTACACGGGTCCGAGCCATACGCTGATTCTCCCGTATGGCTCGGTTAACCCGAGCGCGCCCGAACGTCATCATCCCGCTGTCGGATTCTCGCGAGATTCGGATTCTATATAAGCAGCCGCGCGTCGCCGCCATTTTCACTCGTGCATTGGAAATGTTAGGGAGAGGACGTGGCTGGCGTCCTCTCCGTTTATGTTGATGCATTGCAAATATTTTGTGCTTACTTATTACTTAATTGTGGGGACTGGGGAGCAGCTGTATATAGGAGGAGTACAGTGCAGAATTTTGCTGACAGTGACCACCAGTAATACGTTGTCTGCCTGAAAAACGCTCCATATCTGTGCTCAGTGTGCTGCATATATCTGTGCGCACACTGCTTAATTGTGGGGACTGGGGAGCAGCTGTATTATATAGCAGGAGTACAGTGCAGAGTTTTGCTGACAGTGACCACCAGTATACGTTGTCTGCCTGAAAAACACTCCATATCTGTGCTCAGTGTGCTGCTTTATTGTGGGGACTGGGGACCACCAGTATAATATTATATAGGAGGAGTACAGTGCAGAGTTTTGCTGACCAGTGACCACCAGTATATAATATATAGCATTACTTACTTAGCCAGTACTTACTTAGCCAGTATAGCATAGGACGCCAGGCCTGTTTGTTTCTTGCTAAAATATATATTTGGTAACTACAGCAGAGTGCTGACCACTGTTTGTTTCTTGCTAAAAGATATATTTGGTAACTACAGCAGAGTGCTGACCACTGTTTGTTTCTTGCTAAAAGATATATTTGGTAACTACAGCAGAGTGCTGACCACTGTTTGTTTCTTGCTAAAAGATATATTTGGTAACTACAGCAGAGTGCTGACCACTGTTTGTTTCTTGCTAAAAGATATATTTGGTAAATTGTTTAAGTGGATTAATATGTGTAGTCAGCAAAAACTTTGTGATTGACTGGGGTTTAGTGATCTCACATTTGGTAGTTGATTAACACCTTTTGGTGGAGGGTTGCTGTGTGGGGGAGGGGGTTGTAATCACAAAGAACATGTGTTTGTAGACTTACTTAGCCAGTATAGCATAGGACGCCAGGCCTATTAGGACGCTGCAGTGGCTAGTGTATGAAGTGGCTAGTTATTAAGTGGCAGCTAATATCAATAGCAGTGTTATACCTGTGATAAACCGAAGGAAAACAGAAGGTAAACAAACTAATAAGATAACAAACGGACTGCATTACAACCTAAAAACTCTGGAACTTTATGTGGCCTCTCCTCGCCTCAAACATGAGAACACCAAGACCAGGCTTACCACCTCTCTGGCTGAGAACATCAAGTCTGCGTCCTGGGCCTAACCATCAAGATGAACAGGGAACTGTGGGGGAAGAGCACCAGGACCAGGATCCGCAGGGACATCCCCATTGCGTCTGAGTATGCCCCCCACATTCTCCTACCCACCGGTACTATGATCTTACCAAAATAATGTTATCCCAATTTTACTTCTGCCACTAGTTACCTGCTATTGTGTGCTTTTTTTTTTTTTTTTCTCCAATAGCTCGCTTCCACCCCACCATGTGTTTTTCCTGTAATGTTTACCTCCACTGATTGCACACCTTTCCATTGTGCCCTACATGCAGGGTACATCATACTACTACATAAGCATCAGTTTTCCCATATATGAACTTGGCCCTTGTATGGCTCACCTCCCACAGTGTAACCTTCAAAGTGCGCCCAACATGGCTGCCCCATATGGTACACTTGTGGATGGGATGAAAAATACATGGACCTTGTGGTTTTGTTGGAACCCTACTCTAAACTGTAGGACTCTGAAATCACCCCCATTTTGTGTCATCTCTTCTAGGGGTAGACTATTCCACCCTGGGTAATCCTACGCTGAGCGCCCAAGATGGCTACTGCACTTGGTACCTGTGAGGGTGGAATACACAACCCTTGGAAGTTATTACCCAAAATGCCTGCACCAATCCTGCGTTATGCTTTCTGTGGGCTTAAGGTTTTTCTTTTATGTCTGTGTTGCTTGTCTATTGTTGTATTACTCAAATCCTCTGTATCATGTGCATTGTTTTTGATGTCTGTAAAGCGCCTTGAGTCCTGTTGGAGAAAGAGCGCTATATAAATAAAATTATTATTATTATTATTACGGTACAGTAGGCCACTGCTGTACCTACCTCTGTGTCGTCATTAAGTATACTATCCATCTAGATTCTATACCTGTGGTGCATTTCAGTTGTGAAGTTTGCTGACACAGTGACCACCAGTATATATAGCAGTACGGTACGGAAGGCCACTGCTGTACCTACCTCTGTGTCGTCATTAAGTATACTATCCATCTACATTCTATACCTGTGGTGCATTTTAGTTTTGCAGTTTGCTGACACAGTGACCACCAGTATACTATATATAGAAGTACGGTATGGAAGGCCACTGCTGTACCTACCTCTGTGTCGTCATTAAGTATACTATCCATCTAGATTCTATACCTGTGGTGCATTTTAGTTTTGCAGTTTGCTGACAGTGACCACCAGTATATATAGCAGTACGGTACGGAAGGCCACTGCTCTACCTACCTCTGTGTCGTCAAGTATACTATCCATCCATACCTGTGGTGCATTTCAGTTGTGCGCAGTATGTATAGTAGTAGGCCATTGCTATTGATACTGGCATATAATTCCACACATTAAAAAATGGAGAACAAAAATGTGGAGGTTAAAATAGGGAAAGATCAAGATCCACTTCCACCTCGTGCTGAAGCTGCTGCCACTAGTCATGGCCGAGACGATGAAATGCCATCAACGTCGTCTGCCAAGGCCGATGCCCAATGTCATAGTAGAGAGCATGTAAAATCCAAAAAACAAAAGTTCAGTAAAATGACCCAAAAATCAAAATTGAAAGCATCTGATGAGAAGCGTAAACTTGCCAATATGCCATTTACGATACGGAGTGGCAAGGAACGGCTGAGGCCCTGGCCTATGTTCATGGCTAGTGGTTCAGATTCACATGAGGATGGAAGCACTCATCCTCTCGCTAGAAAAATGAAAAGACAAGCTGGCAAAAGCACAGCAAAGAACTGTGCGTTCTTCTAAGTCACAAATCCCCAAGGAGAGTCCAATTGTGTCGGTTGCGATGCCTGACCTTCCCAACACTGGACGGGAAGAGCTTGCGCCTTCCACCATTTGCACGCCCCCTGCAAGTGCTGGAAGGAGCACCCGCAGTCCAGTTCCTGATAGTCAAATTGAAGATGTCACTGTTGAAGTACACCAGGATGAGGATATGGGTATTGCTGGCGCTGGGGAGGAAATTGACAAGAAGGATTCTGATGGTGAGGTGGTTTGTTTAAGTCAGGCACCCGGGGAGACACCTGTTGTCCGTGGGACGAATATGGCCATTGACATGCCTGGTCAAAATACAAAAAAAATCAGCTCTTCGGTGTGGAATTATTTCAACACAAATGCGGATAACAGGTGTCAAGCCGTGTGTTGCCTTTGTCAAACTGTAATAAGTAGGGGTAAGGACGTTAACCACCTCGGAACATCCTCCCTTATACGTCACCTGCAGCGCATTCATCATAAGTCAGTGACAAGTTCAAAAACTTTGGGTGACAGCGGAAGCAGTCCACTGACCACTAAATCCCTTCCTCTTGTAACCAAGCTCCTGCAAACCACACTACCAACTCCCTCAGTGTCAATTTCCTCCTTACCCAGGAAAGCCAATAGTCCTGCAGGCCATGTCACCGGCAAGTCTGACGAGTCCTCTCCTGCCTGGGATTCCTCAGATGCATCCTTGAGTGTAACGCCTACTGCTGCTGCCGCTGCTGTTGTAGCTGCTGGGAGTCGATCGTCATCCCAGAGGGGAAGTCGGAAGACCACTTGTACTACTTCCAGTAAGCAATTGACTGTCCAACAGTCCTTTGCGAGGAAGATGAAACATCACAGCAGTCATCCTGCTGCAAAGCAGATAACTCAGGCCTTGGCAGCCTGGGCGGTGAGAAATGTGGTTCCGGTATCCACCGTTAATTCAGAGGCAACTAGAGACTTGATTGAGGTACTGTGTCGCCGGTACCAAATACCATCTAGGTTCCATTTCTCTAGGCAGGCGATACCGAAAATGTACACAGACCTCAGAAAAAGAGTCACCAGTATCCTAAAAAATGCAGTTGTACCCAATGTCCACTTAACCACGGACATGTGGACAAGTGGAGCAGGGCAGACTCAGGACTATATGACTGTGACAGCCCACTGGGTAGATGTATTGCCTCCCGCAGCAAGAACAGCAGCGGCGGCACCAGTAGCAGCATCTCGCAAACGCCAACTCGTTCCTAGGCAGGCTACGCTTTGTATCACCGCTTTCCAGAAGAGGCACACAGCTGACAACCTCTTACGGAAACTGAGGAAGATCATCGCAGAATGGCTTACCCCAATTGGACTCTCCTGGGGATTTGTGACATCGGACAACGCCAGCAATATTGTACATGCATTACATCTGGGCAAATTCCAGCACGTCCCATGTTTTGCACATACATTGAATTTGGTGGTGCAGAATTATTTAAAAAACGATAGGGGCGTGCAAGAGATGCTGTCGGTGGACCGAAGAATTGCGGGCCACTTTCGGCATTCAGCCACCGCGTACAGAAGACTGGAGCACCACCAAACAGTCCTGAACCTGCCCTGCCATCATCTGAAGCAAGAGGTGGTAACGAGGTGGAATTCAACCCTCTATATGCTTCAGAGGATGGAGGAGCAGCAAAAGGCCATTCAAGCCTATACATCTGCCCACGATATAGGCAAAGGAGGGGGAATGCACCTGACTCAAGCGCAGTGGAGAATGATTTCAACGTTGTGCAAGGTTCTGCAACCCTTTGAACTTGCCACACGTGAAGTCAGTTCAGACACTGCCAGCCTGAGTCAGGTCATTCCCCTCATCAGGCTTTTGCAGAAGAAGCTGGAGACATTGAAGGAGGAGCTAAAACAGAGCGATTCCGCTAGGCATGTGGGACTTGTGGATGGAGCCCTTAATTCGCTTAACCAGGATTCACGGGTGGTCAATCTGTTGAAATCAGAGCACTACATTTTGGCCACCGTGCTCGATCCTAGATTTAAAACCTACGTTGGATCTCTCTTTCCGGCAGACACAAGTCTGCAGAGGTTCAAAGACCTGCTGGTGAGAAAATTGTCAAGTCAAGCGGAACGTGACCCGTCAACATCTCCTCCTTCGCATTCTCCCGCAACTGGGGGTGTGAGGAAAAGGCTAAGAATTCCGAGCCCACCCGCTGGCGGTGATGCAGGGCAGTCTGGAGCGAGTGCTGACATCTGGTCCGGACTGAAGGACCTGCCAACGATTACTGACATGTCGTCTACTGTTACTGCATATGATTCTCTCACCTTTGAAAGAATGGTGGAGGATTATATGAGTGACCACATCCAAGTAGGCACGTCAGACAGTCTGTACGTATACTGGCAGGAAAAAGAGGCGATTTGGAGGCCCTTGCACAAACTGGCTTTATTCTACCTAAGTTGCCCTCCCTCCAGTGTGTACTCCGAAAGAGTGTTTAGTGCAGCCGCTCACCTTGTCAGTAATCGGCGTACGAGGTTACTTCCAGAAAATGTGGAGAAGATGATGTTCATCAAAATGAATTATAATCAATTCCTCCGTGGAGACATTCACCAGCAATTGCCTTCAGAAAGTACACAGGGATCTGAGATGGTGCATTCCAGTGAGGACGAATTAATAATCTGTGAGGAGGGGGATGTACACAGTGAAAGGGGTGAGGAATCGGAGGATAATGATGAGGAGGACATCTTGCCTCTGTAGAGCCAGTTTGTGCAATGAGAGATTGATTGCTTCTTTTTTGGTGGGCGCCCAAACCAACCAGTCATTTTAGTCACAGTCGTGTGGCAGACCCTGTCGCTGAAATGATGGGTTCGTTAAAGTGTACATGTCCTGTTTATACAAAATAAGGGTGGGTGGGAGGGCCCAAGGACAATTCCATCTTGCACCTCTTTTTTCTTTCATTTTTCTTTGCATCATGTGCTGTTTGGGTACAATTTTTTTGAAGTGCCATCCTGTCTGACACTGCAGTGCCACTCCTAGATGGGCCAGGTGTTTGTGTCGGCCACTTGTGTCGCTTAGCTTAGTCACACAGCGACCTTGGTGCGCCTCTTTTTTTCTTTACATCATGTGCTGTTTGGTGACAATTTTTTTGAAGTGCCATCCTGTCTGACACTGCAGTGCCACTCCTAGATGGGCCAGGTGTTTGTGTCGGCCACTTGTGTCGCTTAGCTTAGTCACACAGCGACCTTGGTGCACCTCTTTTTTTCTTTGCATCATGTGCTGTTTGGTGACAATTTTTTTGAAGTGCCATCCTGTCTGACACTGCAGTGCCACTCCTAGATGGGCCAGGTGTTTGTGTCGGCCACTTGTGTCGCTTAGCTTAGTCACACAGCGACCTTGGTGCACCTCTTTTTTTCTTTGCATCATGTGCTGTTTGGTGACAATTTTTTTGAAGTGCCATCCTGTCTGACACTGCAGTGCCACTCCTAGATGGGCCAGGTGTTTGTGTCGGCCACTTGTGTCGCTTAGCTTAGTCACACAGCGACCTTGGTGCGCCTCTTTTTTTCTTTGCATCATGTGCTGTTTGGGGACTATTTTTTTGAAGTGCCATCCTGTCTGACACTGCAGTGCCACTCCTAGATGGGCCAGGTGTTTGTGTCGGCCACTTGTGTCTCTTATCTTAGTCACACAGCGACCTTGGTGCGCCTCTTTTTTTCTTTGCATCATGTGCTGTTTGGGGACTATTTTTTTAAGTGCCATCATGCCTGACACTGCAGTGCCACTCCTAGATGGGCCAGGTGTTTGTGTCGGCCACTTGTGTCGTTTAGCTTAGCCATCCAGCGACCTTGGTGCAAATTTTAGGACTAAAAATAATATTGTGAGGTGTGAGGTGTTCAGAATAGACTGGAAATTAGTGAAAATTATGGTTATTGAGGTTAATAATACTATGGGATCAAAATGACCCCCAAATTCTATGATTTAAGCTGTTTTATAGGGTTTTTTGAAAAAAACACCCGAATCCAAAACACACCCGAATCCGACAAAAAAATTTCGGTGAGGTTTTGCCAAAACGCGTCCGAATCCAAAACACGGCCGCGGAACTGAATCCAAAACCAAAACACAAAACCCGAAAAATGTCCGGTGCACATCACTAGTTAAGACGGATACTACAGGCGAGAGGTTTGATTATTAAAGTGAATATAAGGGACGACAGAGGGCATCCTTGTCATGTGCCGTTTGAAATAGCAAAAAAGTCTGAAATAATTACGTTAGTTAAGAACGAAGTAGAGGGGTTATAATAGAGTGCCATAATGGCTTGGAGAAATTCCCCTTGAAACAGCATTAGACTTTTATATATATATATATATATATATATATATATATATATAGATGTTTTATATCTGTAATGGCCAGGCTATAATGATGTTGCACTATATACGCCAGTACTCCCACGTGTAAGATCCCCAGTCCCCGCACAGCTTTTGCCCAGTCTGGGGGTAGAGGACACCAGTAGCCACCAGCAGCTGGCCTGAGAGGTCAGGGCATAGCAGGTGCGGGGTGTGGGGGGGCAAGCACAGGACCCTGCGCCTCCACCGGTGCACAGATACAGTATATGTTAGTTGAGCAGATTATCTGCCTCCTCACACACATCATCTGCAGCCCCAGTGCCGACCCCTCCTGGTCACCGCACTGCTTACGCCACACAGGGTCTCACCACTTCCTGCCGGACTGATTCACCTTCGCCCCGTGCCAGTGAGTGGCCACACGTATCCACGGTGCCTCTGAGTGCTGCAGGACTGTCTGGTGGTTCCGGCACCCGCTTCCTGGTTACTGCTGCTACTTGTTGCCGAGTCCCGGGACAGCAAATAACCTGGGGTTGCAGCATAGTATATGGAGGAGGAGGTGCAGAGTATGCAGTTTATGTCGGAAGCAGTATATGGAGGAGGGACACTATATGGAGGGGTATGAGGGTGCAGTGTGTATATAGGGGCAGTATATGGTGGGGGTGCAGTGTACATAGAGGGTGTGTATGTATGTCCTTGTCCCTCCAGTGGCTGCTGACAGTACCACAGAGGTGAGAAGCAGCGTTAGATTAATGTAACCGTAAGTAGAAATCAAATAAAAAGATAGAAAATCCAGTCCATTTTGAATATGAAAGGTTGTTATAAATAGCCACTGCCACACCAAAAACCTACCCCTACCCCCACTCTCTCTCTCTCCAGCACCCTCTCCCAAATTCAGCAAGTATGAAACAGTCAGATCAGTGTTTTTACGTAATTAGCAGCAGGCTGTAACATCTCCCTGCATGATCACTTTCATTTTTATTTGGTCTGTGTGGCGGCCTCCAGTGGCCACCGGTACACATAACAGAGGTGAGCAGTGGCCACCGGTACACATAACAGAGGTGAGCAGCAGTTAGCCTTTTATTATATAGGATTAGCAAATAGCGCATTAAAATTAAACTAGTAAAAAAAATCACAACATTTACAATGTAATATTAAACAAGTAATATCTGAGGACTGAATATTTCTGAACATGTTCTATGCATATTATTTTGTGTGAAAGATTTCTCTGGGGGAATCAGACATTGTGCATGCACACAGAATCAGAGTCTGAAAAAAAGCTAAAGATCGAGATGGTGACCAAGTACTATTAGAGTCATTGGAGGTGATCCCAACCTGATTGTTAGCAGGCTACTTTTAGCACTGCTGAGATGAGGTAGTCACAGCCTACAGGGGAGGGGGGATTCGCTGTGCAGGGCTGAAAACCGCTGTGCAGAGAGTTAGTGCAGTTTCTGCACAGCTCAGGACTTACTCACCCGCTGCGATGATCTTGTCTGGAGCTGACGTCAGGATCCCTCCCTGGAGATGGTTGGACACGCCTGTGTTTGCCCGGACACGCCTTCAAAACGGTGAGTATACACCCCTGGCCTGCCTCTTCCTGTCAATCTTCTAGCATTCGCCGCTGCAAACGCTTTCTTCATCCATTTCGTCGCTTCCCGGCGAGCAGCAACGTGCCTGCGCATTGCCACCCGCACGCATGCGCAGTTCTGACCCGTTCGCACGGCTGTGAAAAATTGCAGCGTGCGAACAGGTTGTCTGTTAGTGGAGTTTTAAGGTAACTCTGTGCTAAAAGGTTTTTTATGTTTTGATTCTTTTTGTATACACTACTGTATATGGACAAAAGTGTTCGGATGCCTGACCATTACATCAAGGTATACTTAACTTCCCCTGTCGGGATTCTGATCATCAGGATGCCGTGGTCTGTATTCTGACCACAAGCACCCCAACCGACGACATTTCAAGCCCATCCCGACAGACAGAAGCAAGTGGCCCCAGCTATTCTACCAGAGCACTGTAATGAAAAATGAAAAATCGGGTTGACAAAAAACCCTGGAGGCCTCCTATGCCTAATGTGAGTGTGGTTTAAATAACCAATAAAATACATGAAAACGTTTTTTTGAATTCTAAGTTGTCATTCTGAAAAGTTTTCACAAGTGTAATAAATTCAAACCCCAGATCTGACTATCCCAGTCACTTAAAACCAAAACTAAACCTACTTTTTCTCATACATTAAAAAGGAAACCCCAGTACTGCCCCCCCCAATATAAAATTAGATACCAGATCTTATCCTCCTCTTATTTATTATTAGAATAAAGATCTGATCCCCCCTTCCTTCAATAAAAACCTACTCCAGATCTGAATTACTACTTAACTCGTTAACAACCAGACCTCATATCAAATCAAGTAACTCCTGCGGTCCCTCGTTTTCTCTGGATCTATTAGCAGTTTCTTGCACTTGGGCCTACAACTGCTCTGATTGGTGAGAAAGAAAGAGTACCGGAATGGTCTGTGTGGCACACGGAAGGATCTGGTGACACATAAGAGGCACATGAGAAGATCTAATGGCACATATGGGACACGCTGAGAGGTCTGATGGCACATAGAGGGTTCTGTTGGCACATAGAGGGTTCTGATGGCACATAAGAGCATGTGGAGGCATCTGATGGCACATATGGGGCACGTGGTGGAGTCTGAGGGTCATTTAATGTGGTAATTAAATTACAAATATTAATAAAATAGATAAAAAGGTCATCCTAATTCTGCATATTACACTCCCCATCCCTCTCCCTATAAACAATATTTTAGGATGTCCTTCATACAGTTTTTGTTTGATGATCAATGATCCTGTGTGTCTTTCTGTTTTTAACTTACACGTTCTTGTGTTTCTTCCTTTCCTCTGTTTTCTTTTGAGTGATTGCTCAGGCTGGTCAGGATGGTGCATTGCTCAGGCTGGTCACGGCGGTCATAATGTCAGTCTCAGTCCCCTGTATCTACGCTGCAGCAGTGTACCATTTCCCACCATACTCATCAGGAAGAAGAGGAGTATCTCTTGAGAATCAGGGCCAGGAGCCAGAGATTACTGGGAGCACCGCTCATGCATTACTTATTTACTACTAGTTATTTGTATAGTGCACACATATTCCACAGCGCTTTGCAGAGAATATTTGGCCATTCACATCAGTCCCTGCTCCAGTGGAGTTTACAGTCTATTGGGTCTATTTACTAAGCCTTGGATGGAGATAAAGTCGCTGGAGATAAAGTCCCAGCCAATCAACAGCACACCTAACTGCCATGCCACAGGCTGGGTTTGAATAATGACAGTTAGGAGTCGATTGGCTGGGACTTTATCTCCATCCAAGGCTTAGTAAATAGTAGAGATGAGCGGGTTCGTTTCCCTGAGACCCGAACCCTACCGGACTTCACTACCCGAGCCCGGATCCAAGTCAGGCTCGGGTTTTCCCGCCTGTCTTGGAAACCAGAACGAGGCATAACGTCATCATCCCGCTGTCAGATTCTCGCGGGGTTTGGATTCCATATAAAGAGCCGCGCATCACCGCCATTTTCACTTCGGCATTGGAGAGTGTAGTGAGAGGACGTGTCTCCATCCTCAGTGTCCTGCATCAGTACAGTGGTAGTGTCTTGTGCTGCATCAGTCCAGTCACAGTGGTGGTGTTCTCTGCTGCAATATGTCCAGTGCTGCTGTATAAGTCCAGTCCATTGCAGTGATGCTGTGTTGTCCTGCATCAGTACAGTGGTAGTGTCTTGTGCTGTATCAGTCCAGTCACAGTGGTGGTGTCCTCTGCTGCCATATGTCCAGTGCTGCTATATAAGTCCAGTCCATTGCAGTGGTGCTGTGTTGTCCTGCATCAGTACAGTGGTAGTGTCTTGTGCTGCATCAGTCCAGTCACAGTGGTGGTGTCCTCTGCTGCCATATGTCCAGTGCTGCTGTATAAGTCCAGTCCATTGCAGTGGTGCTGTGTTGTCCTGCATCAGTACAGTGGTAGTGTCTTGTGCTGCATCAGTCCAGTCACAGTGGTGGTGTCCTCTGCTGCCATATGTCCAGTGCTGCTGTATAAGTCCAGTCCATTGCAGTGGTGCTGTGTTGTCCTGCATCAGTACAGTGGTAGTGTCTTGTGCTGCATCAGTCCAGTCACAGTGGTGGTGTTCTCTGCTGCAATATGTCCAGTGCTGCTGTATAAGTCCAGTCCATTGCAGTGATGCTGTGTTGTCCTGCATCAGTACAGTGGTAGTGTCTTGTGCTGTATCAGTCCAGTCACAGTGGTGGTGTCCTCTGCTGCCATATGTCCAGTGCTGCTATATAAGTCCAGTCCATTGCAGTGGTGCTGTGTTGTCCTGCATCAGTACAGTGGTAGTGTCTTGTGCTGTATCAGTCCAGTCACAGTGGTGGTGTCCTCTGCTGCCATATGTCCAGTGCTGCTATATAAGTCCAGTCCATTGCAGTGGTGCTGTGTTGTCCTGCATCAGTACAGTGGTAGTGTCTTGTGCTGCATCAGTCCAGTCACAGTGGTGGTGTCCTCTGCTGCCATATGTCCACTGCTGCTGTATAAGTCCTGTCCACTGCAGTGGTGCTGTGTTGTCCTGCATCAGTACAGTGGTAGTGTCTTGTGCTGCATCAGTCCAGTCACAGTGGTGGTGTTCTCTGCTGCAATATGTCCAGTGCTGCTGTATAAGTCCAGTCCATTGCAGTGGTGCTGTGTTGTCCTGCATCAGTTCAGTGGTGGTGTATTGTGCTGCATCAGTCCAGTCACAGTGGTGGTGTCCTCTGCTGCCATATGTCCAGTGCTGCTGTATAAGTCCAGTCCATTGCAGTGGTGCTGTGTTGTCCTGCATCAGTACAGTGGTAGTGTCTTGTGCTGCATCAGTCCAGTCACAGTGGTGGTGTCCTCTGCTGCCATATGTCCAGTGCTGCTGTATAAGTCCAGTCCATTGCAGTGGTGCTGTGTTGTCCTGCATCAGTACAGTGGTAGTGTCTTGTGCTGTATCAGTCCAGTCACAGTGGTGGTGTCCTCTGCTGCCATATGTCACGTGCTGCTTTATAAGTCCAGTCCATTGCAGTGGTGCTGTGTTGTCCTGCATCAGTACAGTGGTAGTGTCTTGTGCTGTATCAGTCCAGTCACAGTGGTGGTGTCCTCTGCTGCCATATGTCCAGTGCTGCTATATAAGTCCAGTCCATTGCAGTGGTGCTGTGTTGTCCTGCATCAGTACAGTGGTAGTGTCTTGTGCTGCATCAGTCCAGTCACAGTGGTGGTGTCCTCTGCTGCCATATGTCCAGTGCTGCTGTATAAGTCCAGTCCATTGCAGTGGTGCTGTGTTGTCCTGCATCAGTACAGTGGTAGTGTCTTGTGCTGCATCAGTCCAGTCACAGTGGTGGTGTCCTCTGCTGCCATATGTCCAGTGCTGCTGTATAAGTCCAGTCCATTGCAGTGGTGCTGTGTTGTCCTGCATCAGTACAGTGGTAGTGTCTTGTGCTGCATCAGTCCAGTCACAGTGGTGGTGTTCTCTGCTGCAATATGTCCAGTGCTGCTGTATAAGTCCAGTCCATTGCAGTGATGCTGTGTTGTCCTGCATCAGTACAGTGGTAGTGTCTTGTGCTGTATCAGTCCAGTCACAGTGGTGGTGTCCTCTGCTGCCATATGTCCAGTGCTGCTATATAAGTCCAGTCCATTGCAGTGGTGCTGTGTTGTCCTGCATCAGTACAGTGGTAGTGTCTTGTGCTGTATCAGTCCAGTCACAGTGGTGGTGTCCTCTGCTGCCATATGTCCAGTGCTGCTATATAAGTCCAGTCCATTGCAGTGGTGCTGTGTTGTCCTGCATCAGTACAGTGGTAGTGTCTTGTGCTGCATCAGTCCAGTCACAGTGGTGGTGTCCTCTGCTGCCATATGTCCACTGCTGCTGTATAAGTCCTGTCCACTGCAGTGGTGCTGTGTTGTCCTGCATCAGTACAGTGGTAGTGTCTTGTGCTGCATCAGT
This sequence comes from Pseudophryne corroboree, assembly GCF_028390025.1. Lineage (NCBI taxonomy): Eukaryota > Metazoa > Chordata > Amphibia > Anura > Myobatrachidae > Pseudophryne > Pseudophryne corroboree. The sequence continues at coordinate 201,980,916 of NC_086445.1, read as the reverse complement.
CCAGTCACAGTGGTGGTGTTCTCTGCTGCAATATGTCCAGTGCTGCTGTATAAGTCCAGTCCATTGCAGTGGTGCTGTGTTGTCCTGCATCAGTTCAGTGGTGGTGTATTGTGCTGCATCAGTCCAGTCACAGTGGTGGTGTCCTCTGCTGCCATATGTCCAGTGCTGCTGTATAAGTCCAGTCCATTGCAGTGGTGCTGTGTTGTCCTGCATCAGTACAGTGGTAGTGTCTTGTGCTGCATCAGTCCAGTCACAGTGGTGGTGTCCTCTGCTGCCATATGTCCAGTGCTGCTGTATAAGTCCAGTCCATTGCAGTGGTGCTGTGTTGTCCTGCATCAGTACAGTGGTAGTGTCTTGTGCTGCATCCGTCCAGTCACAGTGGTGGTGTCCTCTGCTGCCATATGTCCACTGCTGCTGTATAAGTCCAGTCCATTGCAGTGGTGCTGTGTTGTCCTGCATCAGTACAGTGGTAGTGTCTTCTGCTGCATCGGTCCAGTCACAGTGGTGGTGTCCTCTGCTGCCATATGTCCAGTGCTGCTATATAAGTCCAGTCCATTGCAGTGGTGCTGTGTTGTCCTGCATCAGTACAGTGGTAGTGTCTTGTGCTGCATCAGTCCAGTCACAGTGGTGGTGTCCTCTATCGCCATATGTCCAGTGCTGCTGTATAAGTCCAGTCCATTGCAGTGGTGCTGTGTTGTCCTGCATCAATACAGTGGTAGTGTCTTGTGCTGCATCAGTCCAGTCACAGTGGTGGTGTCCTCTGCTGCCATATGTCCTGTGCTGCTGTATAAGTCCTATCCATTGCAGTGGTGCTGTGTTGTCCTGCATCAGTACAGTGGTAGTGTCTTGTGCTGCATCAGTCCAGTCACAGTGGTGGTGTCCTCTTCTGCCATATGTCCAGTGCTGCTATATAAGTCCAGTCCATTGCAGTGGTGCTGTGTTGTCCTGCATCAGTACAGTGGTAGAGTCTTTTGCTGCATCAGTCCAGTCACAGTAGTGGTGTCCTCTGCTGCCATATGTCCAGTGCTGCTGTATAAGTCCAGTCCATTGCAGTGATGCTGTGTTGTCCTGCATCAGTACAGTGGTAGTGTCTTGTGCTGTATCAGTCCAGTCACAGTGGTGGTGTCCTCTGCTGCCATATGTCCACTGCTGCTGTATAAGTCCTGTCCATTGCAGTGGTGCTGTGTTGTCCTGCATCAGTACAGTGGTAGTGTCTTGTGCTGCATCAGTCCAGTCACAGTGGTGGTGTTCTCTGCTGCAATATGTCCAGTGCTGCTGTATAAGTCCAGTCCATTGCAGTGATGCTGTGTTGTCCTGCATCAGTACAGTGGTAGTGTCTTGTGCTGTATCAGTCCAGTCACAGTGGTGGTGTCCTCTGCTGCCATATGTCCAGTGCTGCTGTATAAGTACCTTCCATTGCAGTGGTGCTGTGTTGTCCTGCATCAGTACATTGGTAGTGTCTTGTGCTGCATCAGTCCAGTCACAGTGGTGGTGTCCTCTGCTGCCATATGTCCACTGCTGCTGTATAAGTCCTGTCCATTGCAGTGGTGCTGTGTTGTCCTACATCAGTACAGTGGTAGTGTCTTGTGCTGCATCAGTCCAGTCACAGTGGTGGTGTCCTCTGCTGCCATATGTCCAGTGCTGCTGTATAAGTCCTGTCCATTGCAGTGGTGCTGTGTTGTCCTGCATCAGTACAGTGGTAGTGTCTTGTGCTGCATCAGTCCAGTCACAGTGGTGGTGTCCTCTGCTGCCATATGTCCAGTGCTGCTATATAAGACCAGTCCATTGCAGTGGTGCTGTGTTGTCCTGCATCAGTACAGTGGTAGTGTCTTGTGCTGCATCAGTCCAGTCACAGTGGTGGTGTCCTCTGCTGCCATATGTCCAGTGCTGCTGTATAAGTCCAGTCCATTGCAGTGATGCTGTGTTGTCCTGCATCAGTACAGTGGTAGTGTCTTGTGCTGTATCAGTCCAGTCACAGTGGTGGTGTCCTCTGCTGCCATATGTCCACTGCTGCTGTATAAGTCCTGTCCATTGCAGTGGTGCTGTGTTGTCCTGCATCAGTACAGTGGTAGTGTCTTGTGCTGCATCAGTCCAGTCACAGTGGTGGTGTCCTCTGCTGCCATATGTCCACTGCTGCTGTATAAGTCCTGTCCATAGCAGTGGTGCTGTGTTGTCCTGCATCAGTACAGTGGTAGTGTCTTGTGCTGCATCAGTCCAGTCACAGTGGTTGTGTCCTCTGCTGCAATATGTCCAGTGCTGCTGTATAAGTCCAGTCCATTGCAGTGGTGCTGTGTTGTCCTGCATCAATACAGTGGTAGTGTCTTGTGCTGCATCAGTCCAGTTACAGTGGTGGTGTCCTCTGGCGCCATATGTCCAGTGCTGCTGTATAAGTCCAGTCCATTGCAGTGGTGCTGTGTTGTCCTGCATCAGTACAGTGGTAGTGTCTTGTGCTGCATCAGTCCAGTCACAGTGGTGGTGTCCTCTGCTGCCATATGTCCAGTGCTGCTGTATAAGTCCTGTCCATTGCAGTGGGGCTGTGTTGTCCTGCATCATTACAGTTGTAGTGTCTTGTGCTGCATCAGTCCAGTCACAGTGGTGGTGTCCTCTGCTGCCATATGTCCAGTGCTGCTGTATAAGTCCTGTCCATTGCAGTGGGGCTGTGTTGTCCTGCATCATTACAGTGGTAGTGTCTTGTGCTACATCAGTCCAGTCACAGTGGTGGTGTTCTCTGCTGCCATATGTCCAGTGCTGCTGTATAAGTCCAGTCCATTGCAGTGGTGCTGTGTTGTCCTGCATCAGTACAGTGGTAGTGTCTTGTGCTGCATCAGTCCAGTCACAGTGGTGGTGGCCTCTGCTGCCATATGTTTAGTGCTGCTGTATAAGTCCAGTCCATTGCAGTGGTGCTGTGTTTTCCTGCATCAGTACAGTGCTAGTGTCTTGTGCTGCATCAGTCCAGTCACAGTGGTGGTGGTGTCCTCTGCTGCCATATGTCCAGTGCTGCTGTATAAGTCCAGTCCATTGCAGTGGTGCTGTGTTGTCCTGCATCAGTACAGTGGTAGTGTCTTGTGCTGCTGTATATGTCCAGTGGTACTGCCGTATATGTCCAGTGATACTGCCGTATATGTCCAGTGACACTGCTGTATATGTCCAGCAGTACTGCAATACAAATCCAGTGATACTGCCGTATATGTCTAGTAGTTCTGTCATATAATTCCAGTGATACTGCCAGGGGCGGATTGGGAACAAAAAGCGGCCCTGGAAAAAATTGTACTAGTGGCCCCACATGGGCAGCACCAGAGGTGTAAGGTCTAGCCATGGGCCATGGCAGACTTTCCAGATAGTGGGCATGTCCAGCATCAAGGGGGAAGTTAAAAAGAAATAAAATTAAATATTATGAGCTCATTATATGATACACCTTCAGAATTTAGGAAACTATATAATTCTTTAGAAAGATATATTTTCTTGCTTATTACACCAACCGTATCCCAATCACTATTCACTCAATCTTATATGTCAGCCAAGCAGGCAGACAGAGCATACACTAGATCATCTGCAATCACAAGCTAAGTGGTAAAGTAATTTTCATATATGCAAATTATTTTGCATCTAATTCATTATGTCTATAAAAGGGACCATATGTCCTCAAACAAAACAGGCCCCGCGGTTGCGTCGGCCCACCGGGAATCTTCCCTGTGAACCCTATGGCCAATCCGGATCCAAAACACAAGCATGGAACCAGAACCAAAACTAAAACACAAAACATGAAAAGTGCCCGCCGTACATTTCTAGTAAATAGGCCGCTATATTTCCTACCACATGTACACACACATGTGGTAGAGTTAATTTTGTTGGGAACCAATTAACTTACCAGTATATTTTTGGAGTGTGGGAGAAAACCGGAGTACCAGGAGGAAACCCACGAAAGCACGGGGAGACTATACAATCTCAACACAGGGCCACGGTGGTAATCAAACCCATGACCTCAGTGCTTTGAGGCAGAAATGCTAACCATTACACCATCTGTACTTGCCACATTATTTATTATGGCTGGCCCGCAACATTTCATTATGGGCTGCGTCTGGAGCAGCAGCGGACGAAGTGTTGTGGTATGGGGTGGCAGTGGCCTGGACACTAAAAGCCTTACCTTACTTTAAGAGGAATACAGCAGTCATCTGTACCAGGAGGACCATTTACACCGTAACACATGAGGAGCTCACCCTAAAAGGATTACTGGCGCCTACTTTCCTCTAACGGTGAACTGCCTCAACCTCCTACTGGACTCTCATCCACACACAGGACTACTGTCGTTTGGACAAGTGCTTCCGATACAGGGGTTATTATAGGAACGGACAACTCCAGCTAAACACAACCCTGTTCCAGACATTCGTAATGGGTAACATTACCTTAATTATGTGTGTATAAATTCATGCTTTTTAACTCATATGTGACATGCATGTTTTTGCTTTTTTAAATATTAAATTGTCTAATTAGAGAAATGTAATCCGCTCTCTGACATTGTTCATTATACCACTGTATTATAGCGCAGCCTCCTTCTTCTTCTTGTTTTTACTGATAACTATAATTCCTTATCACTGCTATTTGCAGCAATAAGAAATTATATACCACTCAAACGTATCAAAAATCGCATTCATGGAGCAGGTCTCCTAAAGGAGTCCATCCCTGTGATTCATTAGAAGTGAATTGATCGCATTAGTTGTCAACTTTACTTCTATATTGGGACGTTTTGCGATATGTAGCCTGTAGGCTACAGTGGCTGGCGTCATCTTCAGATGGCTCATCTGGCAGTGCCAAGTGCCTGAATGCTTCACATTCCAAAGCTTGGTAAATCTGACAGCTTTTCAGTCCCTATAGAAATCTATGGGTGCTGGAGATATATGCTGCTGCCCCTCCATACATTGGGGTGATGCTTAAAATTTGCAGCTATCCCTGAAAATGAGTGTTTGGGGGGATATGTGGCAAATATTGAATGATAAATAGGTCCCTAACTCCTTTATGTGTTGTATACTATAACTTAAATACAACAAAGTGGTCACAGAGCTGTGTGCAGTGCACTAAGGAACCAATCCATTAGGACTGGTACACTATCTAACATCTATCTATCACCTATTTGTAGAAGGTGTTACACTATTATATTTGATCTGTTTTTTTTGGTATCATGCGAAGGTACAAGCCAATCATGTTATATTTACATTATGCCCCATACCTTCATATAACCATAGATACCATCACTAACATTCCTTATAAAAAAAAATTCTGTTATACAGCGTGATTGGCTCTAACTTAGTGCTAGTACAGCTCTACTGCCATCTGGTGGGTATTATAAGAATTTACAGAAGTGAAATCCTAAGCATTGACCATATAATGTCTGCATACCGCTCGTCGGGATCCCGGCTGTCACAAATACCGACACCGGGATCCCAATGTGGGCACCATACTGCCGCTGGTAAACCGGCAAGGTAGGTGATTCCCCATCTATGGGTGTCATGGAATAGAACCTGTGGTTCATTGCGTTCGCCCCCCTGCCGGCATTCTACCGCTTGGGATGCCAATGTCGGGGTATTTACAATTGGCATCCCAGGCGGCGGTAAATCATACCGAACCCCATATAATTAAGGAGCCTATTTATTGTTAAATATTTGTGGCATATCCCCCCAAAACACACCTTTTTTAGGGGATACTCACAAATATTAAGTATCCACTGAAGGAATGAAGGAGAGACCAAAAGTAGATACTGTATCTCCATATCCATTTTTTACAATAGCTGCAGCCCCATAGGTTTCATAGATCTATCTGGTTTTTCTGAAGCTGTTAGATTTACCAAGCTCCCTCATGCATAAAGCCACTGTAGCCTATGGGCTACATTTCGCAAAACTTACTTGGAGAGGGTTCCTCCTCTATAGTATTTATGCATTTCACATACATTGATACTCCAGCTATGATTTTCCCCAGTCTGTCATTTCTAAGTAGAGTATAGCCAGGTATAGCTATCTCCTAGTCATGATTTTCATTACACCATGACTCTGTAATTGCTACAATATCCAGATCATCCCTTGTCCCTACTACAATTAGAGCCTAATTCAGACCTGATTGATTTTTGCACTGCTGTGATCAGATAGTCGCTGCGTACAGTGGGAGGGTATTTTAACTGTGCAAGTGTGCGAACGCATGTGTAGCAGAGCTGTACAAACACATTTTGTGCAGTCTCTGCGCAGCCCAGGACTTACTCAGCCGCTGCGATCACATCAGCCTGTCCGGGACCGGAATTGACGCCAGGAACCGTCCCTGTCAACGCTTGGACACGCCTGCATTTTTCCAGACACTCCCTAAAAATTGTCAGTTGACACCCACAAACGCCTTCTTCCTGTCAATCTCCTTGCGATCGCCCATGCGAACGGATCCATCGCACAAACCCATCGCTGAGTGGTGATCCGCTTTGTACCCATGCAACATGCCTGCGCTTTGCAGTGCATACGCATGCATAGTTTGGACCTGACTAAAGCACGGGGAGACTATACAATCTCAACACAGGGCCATGGTGGTAATCAAACCCATGACCTCAGTGCTTTGAGGCAGAAATGCTAACCATTACACCATCTGTACTTGCCACATTATTTATTATGGCTGGCCCGCAACACTTCATTATGGGCTGCGTCTGGAGCAGCAGCGGACGAAGTGTTGTGGTATGGGGTGGCAGTGGCCTGGACACTAAAAGCCTTACCTTACTTTAAGAGGAATACAGCAGTCATCTGTACCAGGAGGACCATTTACACCGTAACACATGAGGAGCTCACCCTAAAAGGATTACTGGCGCCTACTTTCCTCTAACGGTGAACTGCCTCAACCTCCTACTGGACTCTCATCCACACACAGGACTACTGTCGTTTGGACAAGTGCTTCCGATACAGGGGTTATTATAGGAACGGACAACTCCAGCTAAACACAACCCTGTTCCAGACATTCGTAATGGGTAACATTACCTTAATTATGTGTGTATAAATTCATGCTTTTTAACTCATATGTGACATGCATGTTTTTGCTTTTTTAAATATTAAATTGTCTAATTAGAGAAATGTAATCCGCTCTCTGACATTGTTCATTATACCACTGTATTATAGCGCAGCCTCCTTCTTCTTCTTGTTTTTACTGATAACTATAATTCCTTATCACTGCTATTTGCAGCAATAAGAAATTATATACCACTCGAACGTATCAAAAATCGCATTCATGGAGCAGGTCTCCTAAAGGAGTCCATCCCTGTGATTCATTAGAAGTGAATTGATCGCATTAGTTGTCAACTTTACTTCTATATCGGGACGTTTTGCGATATGTAGCCTGTAGGCTACAGTGGCTGGCGTCATCTTCAGATGGTTCATCTGGCAGTGCCAAGTGCCTGAATGCTTCACATTCCAAAGCTTGGTAAATCTGACAGCTTTTCAGTCCCTATAGAAATCTATGGGTGCTGGAGATATATGCTGCTGCCCCTCCATACATTGGGGTGATGCTTAAAATTTGCAGCTATCCCTGAAAATGAGTGTTTGGGGGGATATGTGGCAAATATTGAATGATAAATAGGTCCCTAACTCCTTTATGTGTTGTATACTATAACTTAAATACAACAAAGTGGTCACAGAGCTGTGCGCAGTGCACTAAGGAACCAATCCATTAGGACTGGTACACTATCTAACATCTATCTATCACCTATTTGTAGAAGGTGTTACACTATTATATTTGATCTGTTTTTTTTGGTATCATGCGAAGGTACAAGCCAATCATGTTATATTTACATTATGCCCCATACCTTCATATAACCATAGATACCATCACTAACATTCCTTATAAAAAAAAATTCTGTTATACAGCGTGATTGGCTCTAACTTAGTGCTAGTACAGCTCTACTGCCATCTGGTGGGTATATAAGAATTTACAGAAGTGAAATCCTAAGCATTGACCATATAATGTCTGCATACCGCTCGTCGGGATCCCGGCTGTCACAAATACCGACACCGGGATCCCAATGTGGGCACCATACTGCCGCTGGTAAACCGGCAAGGTAGGTGATTCCCCATCTATGGGTGTCATGGAATAGAACCTGTGGTTCATTGCGTTCGCCCCCCTGCCGGCATTCTACCGCTTGGGATGCCAATGTCGGGGTATTTACAATTGGCATCCCAGGCGGCGGTAAATCATACCGAACCCCATATAATTAAGGAGCCTATTTATTGTTAAATATTTGTGGCATATCCCCCCAAAACACACCTTTTTTAGGGGATACTCACAAATATTAAGTATCCACTGAAGGAATGAAGGAGAGACCAAAAGTAGATACTGTATCTCCATATCCATTTTTTACAATAGCTGCAGCCCCATAGGTTTCATAGATCTATCTGGTTTTTCTGAAGCTGTTAGATTTACCAAGCTCCCTCATGCATAAAGCCACTGTAGCCTATGGGCTACATTTCGCAAAACTTACTTGGAGAGGGTTCCTCCTCTATAGTATTTATGCATTTCACATACATTGATACTCCAGCTATGATTTTCCCCAGTCTGTCATTTCTAAGTAGAGTATAGCCAGGTATAGCTATCTCCTAGTCATGATTTTCATTACACCATGACTCTGTAATTGCTACAATATCCAGATCATCCCTTGTCCCTACTACAATTAGAGCCTAATTCAGACCTGATTGATTTTTGCACTGCTGCGATCAGATAGTCGCTGCGTACAGTGGGAGGGTATTTTAACTGTGCAAGTGTGCGAACGCATGTGTAGCAGAGCTGTACAAACACATTTTGTGCAGTCTCTGCGCAGCCCAGGACTTACTCAGCCGCTGCGATCACATCAGCCGGTCCGGGACCGGAATTGACGCCAGGAACCGTCCCTGTCAACGCTTGGACACGCCTGCATTTTTCCAGACACTCCCTAAAAATTGTCAGTTGACACCCACAAACGCCTTCTTCCTGTCAATCTCCTTGCGATCGCCCATGCGAACGGATCCATCGCACAAACCCATCGCTGAGTGGTGATCCGCTTTGTACCCATGCAACATGCCTGCGCATTGCAGTGCATACGCATGCATAGTTTGGACCTGATCGCCCGCTGTGTGAAAACGCACAGCAGCGATCAGGTCTAAATGACCCCCTTAGTTCAGGAATTTTATCTCCTAAGCTCCTGGCATTAGCACACATAGCTCTAAGAGTCTTGCTTGTGTATCTCGAATTCCTAGACATGGTCAGACAGTACAGAAAAAATGTCAATGTCTAAGTTGAAATTGCCTGGTCTCAGATGTTGTTCACTGTTTATTCAACTGTTTGATTAACTGTAATTAACATTTTTCACACTTTGTGATTTTAACACTTTGGGGGAGATTCAATTGTTTGAAAAGTCAGTTTGGAGTCTGTTTTTTCCTATCTCATAGACAGGAAAAAACAGACACCCAACCGACTTATCAAACATTTGAATACCCCTCTTTGTATATTTCACCCCTCAGTCAACTGCCCCCTTAACTGAAAGACTAGTCATAGTGTTAGGATCTCCTGCTCTGTGCTGCCACATCGCCATGGCAACCGGGAGGCAAGTGTTAGCGAAGTAACCTGAGCGCAGCTGATACTCCGGTCCGGGTTTTTACTGTGTAGTGGTTACAGGCTCTTTGCACGGCAGGGAATCCGGCGCTGGTTTTGTGCTCACAGTCTGTGAGGTCTGAGTGGGGCGTGGACAGCACCTGCTATATAAACCATCCTCTCAGGCTAGGCAAATGCTGCTGAATCTTTGTTTGTTAGTCAGTTCCAGAGAGTTAGCTAGTACTGTGTGACTTTGTATTTACTTGTTGCTTACTGCGAATAGGCCTTGGGATTCGGTACTTCATTCTGCCAATCCGGACCTAGCAGTAAGACTGGAGTCAGTTGTTTGACCTGCTGGGGTTCTTTTGCTATTCTGTGAACCCAGCAGGTTTGCGGCTGTACTCTCAGACCTGCTTGCTTAATCCTCCCTCACTGTGCAGGGCGTCCAGGTGTCAGTTTAGTGGCAGTAAGCTGAACCTGTGCCCTGCAAGTGGGGGTTAGGATTGTGGATACTCTCCTTGTGTCTATATTTCTATCTCTGACCAAGGAGTTTATTCCCACACCCGTTGGTAACCCTTTGGGGTTTTTTCTGTTGCTCTTAGCAACATCATTTCAGGTGCTCCACATGTTAAATCACTACACCTCGCTTCATTGTCCGCTCTATTCCATCTGAGCATTCCTGACACTAGGGAGACACCCAATTCCTGAGCCTTTGGGCTTCTCCGTTCACTTTGTGTTTATTAGTTATTCCATCACCTCCTGTGTATGTTATGTTATACTGTCTGTGAGTTCGTTTGCTTCGCTTCCCTCTCTGTTCATACACCGGTATACTCCTGTAAGCACTGGTGTGCGTAACACATAGTCATAAACTGTCTGAAGAAGTGGGCAACAGTCCTGTGAAATGCGTAACAAAGTTTATGCAGTTTATCCCATTCTGTACCAAATGATCAAAACAGGTTTGTATTATTAATACTACACTACGAATCTTCAATAAATACTGTATATACTGTATACCTGTATATTTGGAAGAAGAGATACTGACTATTCAATTAGGGAACCAGTACCAAAAAGGACATTTTTTAAAACCACAAATTCCTGTTTTATCATGGTGCACTAAAAATGAGTAGTGTCACAACTGAGGGTTTTGGCTGACAGGAGGAAGCCTCAGTTGTAGGGCCTGGAATGAAATTAAACCTGGAGGGTTTAATCAGACCCCTGGACATGTAAGTGTAAAAGATTACCCGAAGGTGTTACCATGACAACCAGGTTAAAAGTCAATAAAAGGTTTTATTAACAGACTCCGTGTATAACAACAGTATTCACAGTTGATAAAAGCAAGTGGCATATAATACAGTTCCTGGATCACTTGTAACCCTAGAAGGTATCACAGAGCACTGGTAGGTTAAGGAATAGATGTTAAAGTCCCTTGATGGATTAACCTTACCAGGCCTGGCTGTAGTAGTGAAGATAGCCGAGGAACACGCCAGTGGATGTAGTTGGTAACTTGAACAGACTGTTGTAGATACTGGATGGAACCAGCCAGATGGTAGAGACACGGAGTGGATGCTGAATGGAATCAGCCAGGTGATGAAGACACAGAGTGGATGCTGGATGGAATCAGCCAGGTGATGAAGACACGGAGTGGATGCTGGATGGAACCAGACAGGTGATGAAGACACGGAGTGGATGCTGGATGGAACCAGACAGGTGATGAAGACACGGAGTAGATACTGTAAGATGCTAGGGAGCGTGGAAACAGGAGAGTAGTGTAGAGGTTACCGGTGGTAGTGGATACTGCTGGTAAGTAGGGATCTGCTGGAGTAACACCGGTACTTTGAAGAAAGTGAATACTGCTGAAAGCTGACCGCTGGAAGCAGATGATAGTAGCTGGAAGCTGGAATAGCCACGGAGGGCTGCAGAGTCAGGCTGCACCGCAAGATGGAAGGCAGGTGCGGGTCTCGTAGTAGCTGCTGGAGACAGGAGCTGGAACCTGGAAAAACAACCACAGGGAAGAGACACTGGAACAAGGTATGACATTCAAAGCACTGACCATTTCCTGGTTCAGGCACAGGATACTTATACCTGCTGCAGGGCAGGCATTGGCTGGCCAATCATGCAGGTTCACTGTGTAGAAGATTGGTGGAGACTGAACATGTGACTAAGGTAAACATGGCTGCGCCCATGTTAGTACTTGGAGGGAAAGCTGGTTTGGAAAACCATGTGGAATCACAACAGTAATGGCGGCGCCGGCCGCGGAGGACAGGAGACGCCAAACTGACAACTGCACCCTGAGACACATGGATGACATCGGAGTCCGCGGCAGGCATGGAGCACCACTCTGACAACCTGCATACTGTAACACAGGAGCGGCGGCGGAGGCCGCGGAGGACGGGAGACGCCATGCTAGATTCAAACATGGCGCCGCTGTGACAGCGTCTCAGAGTGACAGGAGGGACATGCATAGTGTGGACATCAGGAACACAGATGAGATCCAGCTCTGGAACGCTGACCCAGCCTCAGAAGGCATCTGAAAGGCAAGTAATGGCGTCCTGATACCCGGATCGTGACAGCACCCCCCCCCCCTTTAGGAGTGGCCCCAGGACACTTCTTCGGCTTTTGAGGAAACTTAGAGTGGAAATTCCGGACCAAGGCAGGAGCGTGGACATCTGAAGCATTGGTCCAAGAGCGTTCTTCAGGACCATAGCCCTTCCAGTCAATAAGATACTGCAATTGACCGTAACGGAAACGTGAGTCCAGAATCTTGGCCACTTCATACTCAACTCCCCGTTGAGTTTGGACTTTCGGAGCAGAAGGAAGTGCAGAATGAAACCGATTCAGGATCAGCGGTTTCAACAGAGACACATGGAATGTCCTGGGTATCTTTAGGAAGGGAGGTAACTGGAGTTTGTAGGCAACAGGATTGATGACTTGTTCAATTTTGAAAGGACCGATGTAACGAGGTGCAAATTTCATGCTGGGAACTCTCAGCCTCAAATTCTTCGTGGACAACCACACACGATCACCCACCTTGAGAGCAGGAACTGCTCTACGCTTCCTATCCGCAAACTTCTTGTACCTGAATGAGGCTTTGAGCAGGGCCGCTCGCACATTCTTCCAGTTATTAGAAAACTGACGCAAAGTGACATCCACTGCTGGAACTGAAGTTGCTGGAAGCGGTTGGAATTCAGGAACTTTAGGGTGGAATCCATAGTTGATCAAGAATGGTGTTGAAGAAGATGAGGAATGGTATTGATTGTTGTGGCTGAACTCGGCCCAAGGAAGAAGTTGAACCCAGTCATCTTGGGAGGAAGACACATAAATGCGGAGGAAGGCCTCCAAGTCCTGATTTACCCTCTCGGTTTGACCATTGGTCTGAGGATGATAAGCTGTGGAAAACTTTAACTTGACTTGGAGGTCTTGACATAAACTTCGCCAAAACTTGGCTACAAATTGCACACCACGGTCGGAGATGATCTCTTCAGGAAGACCGTGGAGTCGGAAGATCTCTTGAAAAAACACTTGACCGGTGAGAGGTATGAAATGTGCCATCTTGGTGAACCGGTCAACTACCACCCAGATGGTATTAAACTTGTTGCACATGTGCAGATCTGTAACAAAGTCCATCGACAAATTGGTCCACGGTCAACGGGGAACAGATAATGGAACCAGTTGCCCAGCAGGCGACTGACGGGAGACTTTGTGTTGGGCACACTTTGGGCAGGAGGCAATAAATTCCATGACGTCCTTCTTCAGAGTTGGCCACCAATAGAACCTAGAAATAAACTCAAAGGTCTTCTGGATGCCTGAATGTCCGGCAAAACGGGAAGCATGAGCCCAATGCATGAGCTTCTTCCTTAACACCGGCTTCACAAAACTTTTCCCTGGTGGAGGCGTAGAGTCCATCCCTACCGTGGAGAATGCCAACGGATTAATAATAGGATGCTTGTCCGAAGACTCTGACTCATTTTCTTGCTCCCATGAGCGGGAAAGGGCATCGGCCTTGCGATTCTGAGAACCCGGACAGAACTGGAGTTTAAAGTCGAACCTGTAAAAGAAAAGTGCCCATCTGGCTTGACGAGGGTTAAGACATTGTGCACCTTTCAAATATAAAAGATTTTTGTGGTCGGTAAGTATAGTGACTGAATGAGAAGCTCCCTCTAGCAGATATCTCCATTCTTCCAGAGCGAGCTTGATGGCTAGCAACTCCTGGTCGCCAATGGCATAGTTGCGCTCAGCTGGGGAGAACTTCTGGGAGAAGAAACTGCAAGGATGTAGATGACCATCTTTAGCCCTCTGGGATAACACCGCTCCTACTCCAACGGAGGAGGCATCTACCTCAAGGATGAAAGGAGAGTCGATGTCGGGCTGTTTCAGAACTGGTGCAGAGATGAAGCGTTGCTTTAATAGATAAAAAGCTTGCGTAGCTTCTTCAGACTACTTGGACGGGTTAGCACCCTTCTTGGTAAAAGCAGTGATAGGCGCCACAATGGTGGAAAAGTCTCGTATAAACTTTCTGTAGTAATTGGCGAACCCTAAGAACCTCTGTTAGGGGAATCGGCCAATTCTGGATTGCTTGTAGTTTCTCAGGATCCATCTCTAGTCCGGAACCGGACACAATGTAACCTAGAAACAAAATGGATTTGACTTCAAAAACACATTTCTCTAATTTGCAATAGAGATGATTGACACGGAGATAGGACAGAACCTCCTTTACCCAGAAACGATGTTCCTCTAGATTATTGGCAAAGATAAGGATATCATCTAGGTAAACTACAACATGGCGGTACAGGATGTCTCTGAAGATTTAATTTACGAAATGTTGGAAAATGGCTGGAGCGTTGCTCAATCCGAAAGGCATGACGAGGTACTCATAGTGTCCATCCCGGGTGTTAAAGGCGGTCTTCCACTCGTCACCCTCACGGATCCGGATGAGATTGTAGGCACCCCTCAAATCCAACTTTGTAAAGATGGTTGCTCCGCTAACTCTATCGAAGAGCTCTGTAATCAAAGGTAAAGGATAACGGTTCTTAACGGTAATGTCGTTCAAACCTCTGTAGTCGATGCACGCCGCAGGCCACCATCCTTCTTTTTAACGAAAAAGAAGCTGGCGCCAGCTGGAGAAGAGGAAGGTCGAATGAAACCCATCGCCAGGTTCTCTTTGATGTATTCCTCCATGGAATGCGTCTCTGGAAGGGACAACGGATAAGTTCGGCCTCGAGGTGGAACCTTCCCTGGGATGAGATCAATTGGACAGTCCCATTCTCTATGAGGAGGAAGGATATCAGCAGAGGCTTTACTGAACACATCTGTGTAGTCTTGATATGGAGGAGGTGGAACATCAGACGACCTGGGGGAGGAAGAACAAACAGGAATCACTTTGGACAAACAGGTCTCAGCACAGGAGGGACCCCATGCTAGTATCTGCGTAGTCGTCTAGTCAATTGATGGATTGTGAAGACGGAGCCATGGAAGGCCCAAAACCACTGGATGTGTGGCTCTTGGAATCACTAAAAAAGAAATAAATTCTGAATGAAGAACTCCAACTCTCAGACGAACTGGTAGAGTCCTTAAAGAAATAACTGCGTCAAAAATCTTACTGCCATCCACGGCAGTCAAGGAAACAGACGTAGGAAGTCTCTCGGTGGGTAGGGACCACCGTTTAACATAAGCTTCGGTTATAAAATTCCCAGCTGCTCCGGAATCAAGGAGGGCAATGACGTTCTTATAACGTTGAGCAATTTGAAGCGAGACTGGGAGATTACAATCATGAGGAGATCATTACTCCTAGCCGGCCCTCTCCCTGGCGAGCTAGGATTTGGAGTTTCCCGGACGTTTGGGACAGGCATTGATAGTGTGAGACGGAGCTGCACAGTAGAGACAGAGAGACTCAGAAAGGCATCTTCGGCGCTCAGCGGGAGATAGACGGGAACGGCCAATTTGCATGGGCTCATCTTTGGATGGAGACAGTTGACGAGGAGGAGGAGAAGACTTTGGAAGAGATGATCTTCCTCGCTCAGTTGCTCTCTCTCTAAAACGAAGATCAACCTTTGTGCATAATGAAATTAGCTGATCCAACTTAGAAGGCAAGTCTCTGGTAGCTAATTCATCCTTGATGCGTTCTGATAATCCATGCCAGAATGCAGCATACAGGGCCTCGTCGTTCGATGCCAGTTCGGATGCCAAGATTTTGAACTGTATGAGATACTGTCCCATAGCACGTGTTCCCTGGCGTAAACGGAGAATCTCAGATGAAGCAGAGGTTACCCGGCCTGGCTCGTCGAAGATGCGCCTGAATGTAGCTATAAAATCAGTATAGGAAGACAACAGGGTATCGGACTTCTCCCATAAAGGTGATGCCCAGTCAAGGGCTGAGCCACTGAGAAGAGAAATAATATAGGCAATTTTAGTACGGTCACTGGGGAAATTGCCAGGCTGTAGCTCAAAATGGATTTAACACTGGTTGAGAAATCCCCTGCAGAATTTTGGAGATCCGTCAAATTTTGCTGGCGTTGGAAGATGAAGACGTGGAGTAGAAATGGGTAAGGTGGGTGGGGTTACAGCTGGTGTCACTGTTGTGGATGCACCCGACGTGCCAGGTCCACGGAGGGTCGTTCGAATCCCATCCAGTCGGGTAGAGAGATCCTGGAGACAGCGGATGATGTGGCCTTGTGCAGCCTCCTGATGTTCGAGTCTGGCTGCCAGTTCTTGCATCGGCCTGGCCGCTTGATCCTGGTCTCCGACTGGATTCATATGGTCAGTGCTTACTGTCACAACTGAGGGTTTTGGCTGACAGGAGGAAGCCTCAGTTGTAGGGGCTGGAATGAAATTAAACCTGGAGGGTTTAATCAGACCCCTGGACATGTAAGTGTAAAAGATTACCCGAAGGTGTTACCATGACAACCAGGTTAAAAGTCAATAAAAGGTTTTATTAACAGACTCCGTGTATAACAACGGTATTCACAGTTGATAAAAGCAAGTGGCATATAATACAGTTCCTGGATCACTTGTAACCATAGAAGGTATCACAGAGCACTGGTAGGTTAAGGAATAGATGTTAAAGTCCCTTGATGGATTAACCTTACCAGGCCTGGCTGTAGTAGTGAAGATAGCCGAGGAACACGCCTGTGGATGTAGTTGGTAACTTGAACAGACTGTTGTAGATACTGGATGGAACCAGCCAGATGGTAGAGACACGGAGTGGATGCTGAATGGAATCAGCCAGGTGATGAAGACACGGAGTGGATGCTGGATGGAACCAGACAGGTGATGAAGACACGGAGTGGATGCTGGATGGAACCAGACAGGTGATGAAGACACGGAGTAGATACTGTAAGATGCTAGGGAGCGTGGAAACAGGAGAGTAGTGTAGAGGTTACCGGTGGTAGTGGATACTGCTGGTAAGTAGGGATCCGCTGGAGTAACACCGGTACTTTGAAGAAAGTGAATACTGCTGAAAGCTGACCGCTGGAAGCAGATGATAGTAGCTGGAAGCTGGAATAGCCACGGAGGGCTGCAGAGTCAGGCTGCACCGCAAGATGGAAGGCAGGTGCGGGTCTCGTAGTAGCTGCTGGAGACAGGAGCTGGAACCTGGAAAAACAACCACAGGGAAGAGACACTGGAACAAGGTATGACATTCAAAGCACTGACCATTTCCTGGTTCAGGCACAGGATACTTATACCTGCTGCAGGGCAGGCATTGGCTGGCCAATCAAGCAGGTTCACTGTGTAGCAGATTGGTGGAGACTGAACATGTGACTAAGGTAAACATGGCTGCGCCCATGTTAGCACTCGGATGGAAAGCTGGTTTGGAAAACCATGTGGAATCATAACAGTAATGGCGGCGCCGGCCGCGGAGGACTGGAGACGCCAAACTGACAACTGCACCCTGAGACACATGGATGACATCGGAGGCCGCGACAGCCATGGAGCACCACTCTGACAACCTGCATACTGTAACACAGGAGCGGCGGCGGAGGCCGCGGAGGACGGGAGACGCCATGCTAGATTCAAACATTGCGCCGCTGTGACAGCGTCTCAGAGTGACAGGAGGGACATGCATAGTGTGAACATCAGAAACACAGATGAGATCCGGCCCTGGAACGCTGAGCCAGCCTCAGAAGGCATCTGAAAGGCAAGTAATGGCGTCCAGATACCCGGATCGTGACAAGTAGCAGACATAAACAATATAGTTTTTATTAATTTAATGTATAAAATACATTTCATGTATTAAACCAGTGTAAAATATTAAAAGGATAGTAGGAAAGTGCTTAACAGTTAAGGAAATAATTGAATAAAAAAAAATACTGCTAGACAACCTTGATATCTCTATAATAAATTATTCTAGGTGGTTGGAGTAGGTGCATGTGTGTGGGTTTGGTCATTGTGCTTGGAAGATGATATTGTAATTCTTAGAAAGTCTATCTAGGAATCACAATATCACATATTTATCTGAACCTAAAACTTTGTCAGTCAAGATATCAAGTCGATAATTATTACTCTCTTAAGGGCTCTACACACTGTGCGATCTGGGCGATTTGAGCGATGAACGATATGAACAATGAACAATTTTTCTGTAATGTTTTGAACGATTTATATGAACAATTTGACTTTGCAAACATCGATATCATCCAAACTGGCTTGCAATAATAATAATGAATAATAATTTTATTTATATAGCTCTCTTTCTCTAATAGGTCTCAAGGCGCTTTGATAAACGATAATAGACCAACGATGAACGACTGCGGGGACACGCATCATTCATTGTCGCTGACTCCACACTAAACGATATAAACGATATATCGTTAATTTTTAAACAATATCTTTCATATCTTTCTAAAATGGCATCCAGTGTGTAGGGTCGTTTACAATGGCCTTCATTCCGAGTTGTTCGCTCGTTCTTATTCATCGCATCGCAGCGATTTTCCGCAAACTGCGCATGCGCAATGTTCGCACTGCGGCTGCGCCAAGTAAATTTGCTAAGAAGTTTGGTATTTTACTCACGGCATTACGAGGTTTTTTCTTCGTTCTGGTGATCGTTGTGTGATTGACAGGAAGTGGGTGTTTCTGGACGGAAACTGGCCGTTTTATGGGAGTGTGTGAAAAAAACGCTGCCGTTTCTAGAAAAAACGCGGGAGTGGCTGGAGAAACGGGGGAGTGTCTGGGTGAATAATAATTTTATTTATATAGCTCTCTTTCTCTAATAGGACTCAAGGCGCTTTGATAAACGATAATAGACCAACGATGAACGACTGCGGGGACACGCATCATTCATTGTCGCTGACTCCACACTAAACGATATAAACGATATATCGTTCATTTTTAAACAATATCTTTCATATCTTTCTAAAATGGCATCCAGTGTGTAGGGTCCTTTACAATGGCCCTCATTCCGAGTTGTTCGCTCGTTCTTTTTCATCGCATCGCAGCGATTTTCCGCAAACTGCGCATGCACAATGTTCGCACTGCGGCTGCGCCAAGTAAATTTGCTAAGAGGTTTGGTATTTTACTCACGGCATTACGAGGTTTTTTCTTCGTTCTGGTGATCGTTGTGTGATTGACAGGAAGTGGGTGTTTCTGGACGGAAACTGGCCGTTTTATGGGAGTGTGTGAAAAAACGCTGCCGTTTCTAGAAAAAACGCGGGAGTGGCTGGAGAAACGGGGGAGTGTCTGGGTGAACGCTGGGTGTGTTTGTGACGTCAAACCAGGAACGAAACTGACTGAACTGATCGCAGTGGCAGAGTAAGTGTCGAGCTACTCAGAAACTGTTTAGAAATTTCTATTCGCAATTTTGAGAATCTTTCGTTCGCAAATTTGCTAGGCTAAGATTCACTCCCAGTAGGCGGTGGCTTAGCGTGTGCAATGCTGCTAAAAGCAGCTTGCGAGCGAACAACTCGGAATGAGGGCCTATATTCAATACAATTATTTGGATTCGCAAAAAAAATATTTGGGAAATGAATCAAACCTTCTAAAGAATCGAGAAGTGGACAAGTGGAGAAGTTGCTCACCACAACCAATTAGCTTCTAGCTATCATTTTATAGAATATACATGATAAATACTAGCTAGGAGCTGATTGATTGCTAGGGGTGGGATGCGTTTGACCGACGACGGAATCCTGACATCCCTCAGGAGACCAGCACCGGGACACCGACTGCTGACATACCGAAGGTGAGTATCGGGGTGGAGGTTAGGGTTAGGCACTAGGGGGATTTAGCTGTAGCCAACACCCCCCGGAGGGTTAGCCCTAGACATCACCCCCAGAGGGTTAGGGGAGGGGAGGGGTAAAATACTTATCCCCATCCGGTGTTGGTATTCTCACTGTTGGGATGCCTCAGTCAGTCATGTGACATTTCATACCCAACCCGCTGAGGGCAACTTCTATACTTAGTGAAAACCCTGTGTTATTTATGTTGACGCTGAGATGGAGAGACCTATTGTGGCTGCAGTGCTATTTTCTTCTTTCAGCAGCATTTTTCCTCTTTATCAGCTGCATACTAGGGAAACCAGCAGCTGGAGGTAAGAGGGCTCTGTATACTCATGTGAAGCAGTTCTTTACACACAGTGAGCTTGAATCAGTTGTTTGTTGAACCACAGTGATTGTATGTGGAAACATATTACTAACCTGATATACTAACACTATGGGATCAATCCAATTAGTTGAGAGTTGTTTCATGAAACTTGCAGACATCCGCCCGAATACGCGCTCCCGAGAATTCTCCAATTCAATAAAAAATGTCTAGTCACAGTGCTCGCATCAAGGGTTTGTGGATTGTCAGCCATATGTGATGTGAGAAAAGTACATGAAAAAGTGAGGTGTCCTTCTTGGACTCGCCAAAAATAACAATTTAATTTTAAGAATCATACAGAAGGCTGTTAGTGGTCATAAGGAAAGTACTGGAGATTTCTAAACAGTGTTAAATGGCTGATTTGTGCATTAAAAAAAACCTATACAAAGCGTAGGGTATTACAGTTATTTTAGGAGTTTGGCTAGGGTATTAGGAATAGCATATTAGGGTTGGTGTAGCAATTTGGGTTAGTTTAGGAGTTTGGGTTGCAAGATGTAATGACTCCATATTTATCCGCACACCCCAACCAAGGAATGGAGACCATGCAGAAAAAAAACATATATTCCATCATATCTAGTCATCTCATCCAGTCTTAACCTGTTTGCTACTGATTAAATCGTATGTTGGGTGCTGACCAGCGTAGGGTAAGGCCACCCAGCATGCTAATCAGTGGCCAGCTTTGCGATTGCAAAACAATTGCGATCGCAGCGCTGAGTCAGAAATTAGGGTTGACCCCCTGCATATGCAGCTAGGCTGCGTATGCAGACGGACCGCTGCCATTTTTCACAACGGCCACGTGTGACGTCACGTGGCAGCTCCAAAATTGTCTGGACACCCGTCCAGATCATGCCCCCGCAATACCGCGTTGATGCTCCCCCAATGGCCACCACTGTCAATCACAGCACAATTGCTTCCTTTGTCATTTTCAGATATTGGCAATGTAACCTGAATGAGGGCCTATGTACACTGCAAAAACAATGGTAGCTAGAAATTTTTGTGGCTGGCTTTTATTGTTGTCACATAGTACACATAGAATTTTTTGAATGGACTCCAGCTATCGCTATCCTATATGGAGAATGGTAGAGAGCAGTGGTGTGCGGTGAGGTCAGTGGCTGGTGAGGCACTACGGCCATAATGTCTGCCGAATCCTGCCGATGACCCCTACCGCCGCCGAGCCAATGCCCGCTACTGCCTCTGAGCCAATACCCGCTGCCACCGCCAATGGCTTACAAACTCACCCACCATCAACTGACCCAGCCTTCCACCACTAATATGCATCTCAGTCCGATGCCGCCATGCCTGTTGCCTGCCTGCTCATCATACTTGTGATATATTGTACATTGTTATAGAAAAAAAAATAGTGTTTGAGACTGGGAAGGGAGTGGGAGGAGGACATGAATGCAATTTTGTTGTCCAGAGCTTTCATTAACTTAATGGAGAAGGGTCTGAATGGGTTAAAAAATGTAAAAAAAAAATGCGTGAGGTTCCCCCTCCTAAGTATATCCAGCCCCGAGCTCTTTGAGCTGGTCCTGGTTGTTTAAATACTGGGGGAAAATTGGACAGGGGTTCCCCATATTTAGACAACCAGCACTGGGCTCTTAGTCTGATCCTGGTTCCAAAAATACGGGGGACAAAAGATGTAGAGGCCCCCCATATTTTTTAAAACCAGCATCGGGCTCCACTAGCCAGGGACATAATGCCACAGCCAGGGGACACATTTATGTAGGTGTAGTCACCTCTGGCCAGGGTTCCCTGGAGGAGTGGAGAGCCCTTAAATCAAAGGGTCCCCCCATCCAGGCACCCAAGGGCCAGGGGTGAAGCCCGAGGCTGTCCCCAGCACCCCTAGGCGGTGGGTGCCGGGCTGATAGCCATAAGTGTGTAAAAAAAAGAATATTGTTTTTTGTTGTGGAACTACAAGGCCCAGCAAGCCTCCCCCACTTGCCAGTACTTGGTGAACCTCAAGTACCAGCATGTTGGGAAATAATGTGCCTGCTGGTACCTGTAGTTCTACAACAAATTAAATACCCAAATAAAAACACAACACACACCTTGAAAGTAAAAAATTATTAAAACACACTTACACACACACATACTTACCTACATACCATGCTGATCATGTCCACTTGTCCATGTAGAATTCAATAGGGGTACCTGTAAAAATGAGAGAGAGATTACTTACATACAGTACATCCCGCGCCGATCACGTCCACTTGTCCATGTAGAATCCAATAGGGGTACTTGTAAAGATGAAAAATATACTTACAAACTTCGTTCCTGAAGTAATCCACAGGAGGGGGAAAAGGAGAGAGAGAGAGAGAGAGAAAGAGTGTGTGTGTGTGTGTGTGTGTGTGTGTGTGTGTGTGTGTGTGTGTGTGTCAATCACCGACCTGGTTATTATGCTGCTGCGGGAGGACGGAGTCGGCGGAGGAGGAAGGAGAGGGGAGAGCCGCATTCACTGCTGCCAGGGCCACCGGAGCCGCGCTCACATTTGCCAGGGTCACCGCTGCGGTACCCGGCCTCCCGGCTAGTTGCGAAGGCAGTCACTGCCGGGAACCGCCACCACTTTTGCCTCCAGTGCCGCATGTGGGTGATTGAACACTGGATCCGCTATCCAATCACAGGTGCCTCGCTGACATATGGGTGGTGTCCCTGTCAACGAGGCACTTTTTTCAGTGCCGCTTTCCCTATCTTTTTCAATGGGCTTTTACAGCCCAGTGCTTGGCCCCGCCCCCGCTCTGTCTCTGTTCCCATTATCTATGTGAGGCACTGATAGCAGTGCCTCCCAAAGTCATTTAAGGGAAAAAAAATATTAGAATTAAATAAAGAAGATACGTATGACACAGAATATAGTATCTTCTTTGTATTATTTTAATAATTAATCACAGGGGAGGCACTGCCTCCCCTGCCTCCCCTGACTGCACGTCCCTGGTAGAGAGAACATTGAATATTTGAGATGCAGTCTACACTGATGTGTGGGGTGCGTTCCCATTGTGTAAGTACAGTACAACTCAGGTTCCCAGACTATAAACCACACCACCACCACTGGAAGTTAAGGACATTCAGTGGAGAGGTGCTATATGGACAATATCATTAGAATCAAGCAGAAGTTCCCCAGGATTATGGGGAACCAACTCCACAGATCAGGAGCAGAGCTAATAAGAGGTCAAATGGGTTCATAAGGAGATGGACAGTTCATAAAGAAATGTAAAATCAAAAGAAAAAAATTTAGCATTAGGAAAAGTTAAATAAAAAAAACCCTGAGAAACATGGTTGAGGAGCATATTTTTAAAATAATTTTTGTGGGATATACTGCGATAACACCCTTTAAGGGGGCAGGGCTCCCACAAATATTATGGGTCCCCTGAATATAACAAAGAGGGACTGCAGCAGATATCTCCATTATCTGTCACAGTCCCT
Source organism: Pseudophryne corroboree (assembly GCF_028390025.1). Taxonomy (NCBI): domain Eukaryota; kingdom Metazoa; phylum Chordata; class Amphibia; order Anura; family Myobatrachidae; genus Pseudophryne; species Pseudophryne corroboree. Next base: position 201,957,360 of record NC_086445.1, on the reverse strand, counting down.
TCATTTCCAATCATAAAGCAGCCCCCATATGTTTCTATAGGGGCTGCTAAACCATCAGATTTGCCAAACTCGGCCGCTAACTCCATCTGAAGATCTGTAGATGATGTAAGCCCATTGTAGCCTATGGGATACTCCATCGCTGATTTTTTAAGAGAGGATTTATCCATATGCCCCCCTGACACATGCCTAGGCCAACATGTTATTGAAATGTTCATTTCACTTTGGGAATTTAGTTGAAAATATCATATCTACACCACCTTAAAATGCAGCATATGATGATGAGCCCCTTAAATCTGATAATGAATTATCGAGATTTAAACTGGTCTATGGTGAAAATTAATTTATACTGCAAATAATAATTATCTATTGCACAGAATTACTACAGTAATTGGATATAAGAGTTGTCTATTCTGTTTCACTCCTGTTGACATCTGAAAAACTCTGATTGTCCCAATACCTCTATTTTTGTTATTTACTTAATACTCCAATACTTTTCTGCAAGGTGAGTGCAGACAGTTCTGTTATTCTGGCTCTCCTGTCAGATGGATTGCATTTAGAGTGCACCTAGAACAAGGAGAAATTTAATCTCTATAATTTGCTATGTTCCATTAACGAAAAGCTTTGTCAATTTGATCTGGGGACACTAGGTTTACTACACTAAACTCTGCTACTGACATTTTCTATAAACCTCCTAATGATAATGTGTGGACCCCTTATTCAAAAGTAAAGCATTCAGTACCTTTAATACCAAGAAATAATGACACGGAGACTTGAATTTGGCAGAAAATTGTTAGCTATTTATTGTACCCTAACCATTAGCAAACCTGTAAATTGAAAATTTTAGTTAACATGCCGATTCAGCCGGCATATGGTGGCAGAAAAAAGAACGGCTCTATTCAAATAACGCTAACCTTAAAACATTAAAATTCAAAACTATCCTAATTTAAACACAAACTATAAAATAGGTAATAGGTGCCCGACTCATACCCCCACGGTGACTACCCACCCGGATGGGTGATGCCGCTGCCCCCGGACGGGTGGTCGAGCGGCCTTAAAAGTCAATGGAGGTGAGTGCACCTAAACCACACCAAATTGTAAATCGCTACAACGAACAAGACAAACTACAACCTGCCGTTCTTTTCCGCCAACAAATAGCCAACGATAACACCAGACTAACAATTCAAAGCCAAGGCCCTCCGTGCCAGAACCTCTACCAAACAGGGTGGGAGGGCGAGAAGGCAATTCAGCAGCAAGAGAGACCAAGCTGGCCTAGCATTCCCTATATATATTGACCCTCCCCTCTCACCATGGGCTGTACTTTCCTCACAGCTAGGTCCACCCCTCACAGGAGGTTTAACTCTCTCTATTCCTATGCAGTCATTTCGCTCTCCTAAACCTCCTAATGATAATGTGTGGACCCCTTATTCAAAAGTAAAGCATTCAGTACCTTTAATACCAAGAAATAATGACACGGAGACTTGAATTTGGCAGAAAATTGTTAGCTATTTATTGTACCCTAACCATTAGCAAACCTGTAAATTGAAAATTTTAGTTAACATGCCGATTCAGCCGGCATATGGTGGCAGAAAAAAGAACGGCTCTATTCAACTAACGCTAACCTTAAAACATTAAAATTCAAAACTATCCTAATTTAAACACAAACTATAAAATAGGTAATAGGTGCCCGACTCATACCCCCACGGTGACTACCCACCCGGATGGGTGATGCCGCTGCCCCCGGACGGGTGGTCGAGCGGCCTTAAAAGTCAATGGAGGTGAGTGCACCTAAACCACACCAAACTGTAAATCGCTACAACTAACAAGACAAACTACAACCTGCCGTTCTTTTCCGCCAACAGCGAAAGACTCCTCCCCAGAGTCTTCGCACCGCCACCATAACCTCAACCTAACTCCTGCAACACTAGAAACAGATCCTCCAGGAAAAGCATCATCCCCTCATTGGACAGATGCACACCATCAGGCCGAAAAAGGTGACTGTCTCGAAACCGAATCCTAGGGTGGCGAACCACTTTGCCTCCGTGGGACAACACCCACTTCGCCACCGCCCCATTCACCTTTTGCCTGGCCTCATCAGTCAGGCGACCGTCCGCCACACCTCGCCAACTCAACCTTGGCACCATCATAGAGAACACCAAGACACAATTGGTCCACGCTGCGGCCACACTGGCCAGATCCTTCATCATGGCCCACCGCAGCTCCAAAGATGTCCTCTTCCCCAGGTCGTTGCCACCTAAATGGACAACCAGCTCCCTAGGGACTCCATGCTCGCTGACCTGACTGACTAATCTACTCTTCAGATCTTTCCACATCATCCCCCGCCAACCAAGCCAACGAACGCCATGAGCCCTAGGAAACATCTGCGCCCCCTCCGAGGCCAAAAACCTGGCTGCCCAGTACACATAAGAGTGGCCAACCACCCAGACTGCCAAATCATCGTCTACCCAACCTGAAGAGAAGGAAAGGGGTAAAAATTCGGTTAATAAGAATCTAAAGCAGAATTTATTAAATGCATTAACCTGAAGGATCTGCCAAAATAAAAAATGGATTTTCGTGTCTTGCAGAAGTAACGGCCTAGCCAATCTGCACAAGCTTCCAGCCAATTGAAGCAGAACATAAACACACAATGGGAAAAATCAAAATAAAATAAGAAAAATAAACGGGGGGGGGGGGGGGTATAAAATGGGAAAAACATGTAAGAACTCAGCTGGAGGTGAAAGCGTAAAAACCTGCTGAGGGACTTTGATTAGAACTGATCAGCCGAATTGTAGATTAGAATTCAGTCCGTCAAGTCAGGCAAAAAATCGCAAAAGAACTCCAGACCCCCGCTGCCAGCAGCGGCGAGTGGCTAATCTCTGAGTAGGATAAACAGGGGAGACAAACAGATACACCACACAAGGACGTACTGAACTTTACAACAGGACTTATACAACTACAAATAAACAAAACCATGTTCAAGCAAACATATCATGCAACGGGGCGAATATATCGTCTGTAACTCGACGACTTTCATCGCCCCACCGTCTGGATTTCAGCCACGGAAAACCCTGCCGACGCAGCCGACGTCGCAGCCCCGATGCGGAAGGAATGCGTCCCGAAAGCAGCGGGTGGAAGGCCCAAGCTCGCCAGACAGCGACCCAGCATCCAACGAAACTGATATTTCGTCACTGGCAGGCCGTCATAATGCAGCAACCACGACCCCCGACCATCGGGCCGCACTGCCGCATATTGTGCTGCCAACCTCACTGGGCAAATGCTCTTCTCCAGCGCCGAAACCAAGGTGACCCATCGACCTCTACATACTTGGTCCGTCTTAGAGCGACGCAATCTGCACAGCAAGGACCTCTCACCCACCACCACATCCTCGAGAAGCATGCGCGAATCTGCTCGCTTAGATGGCGCCACCAGCTCCGAAACCTGAAAGGCACCGTGGTAAGCCATTGAGAACGCCAAACGGAACAGCAGCGACTCAAAAATAGACGACGCGATACTGCCAACCGCCATGATGACAGCCGGAAGCAAGGCCGCATCAATGGGCCGCCTCCGCCCACCCCTTCATCGCCTTAAGCAGAATCCCGCTCTTTGTCACGTCAGGGACACCCTTGATTTTGTTAAAGAACGAAATACCAGCTACGTACCGGGATACCAACGCTCTGGACCTACCCTTAACAAACAGCTGCCAAATAAAAGAAAGCATTATCCGATGCCCGCTCTTACCTTGTTGACTTCGTCCTCAGACAAACTCCTCCCACTCGCTCCAAGCTTGTCCGTAAGCCTTGAGCGTGTTCGGATCGACTGACCGCATCGCTAAACCCTCCAGTCCGGCCCGATCACCTGCCAGACATAACCGGGACATTGAAACCCTTTCTCATCGGCCTCGGGTGCCAACAAACAAAACCTCTCCCACTGACCTCGTGACAACGCGTCGGCAATTCAGTTCTCCAGACCAGGCACATGCTGCGCGCGGAACCACACATTCCTATGCAAGCATGTCAACAGCAACTGCCCCAGCACCCTCAGGACCACCAGCGACTTCGCCCTCTGGTTATTTATCGCATGCACCACGCCCAGATTGTCACATCTAAACAAGATGCTGCGATGCGCCAGACGATCGCCCCAAACCTCCAGCGCCACCATAATGGGGAAAAGCTCTAGCAGGAAAAGGTCCTTAGTTAAACCCTCGCAATGCCATTCCGCCGGCCACAAGGCCGTGCACCAAGATCCCTCAAGGTAGCAACCGAACCCAGAGGAACCCGCTGCGTCGGTAAACAGCTGCAGCCCAGCGCTGTCGACTGTTGGGGCCTGCCAGATACACACCCCGTTGAAGTCCTCCAGGAACGAGGCCCATACGGCCAAATCCCTCTTAATCTCAGAGGACAAGCGTATGAAATGATGCGGCCTGGCACACCCCGCAGTCGCCCTCTCCAGCTTCCGGCAGAAAACCCTGCCCATCGGGATTACCCGACAAGCAAAGTTCAAAAGGCCCAGCAAGGACTGCGCCTGCCGCAGCGTGACTTTGCGCGACCGTACGAACCGGCAGATAGCCTCGCGGAGCTTCGCAACCTTGTCCGGAGGCAGTCGACACGATCCCGCCACCGTGTCGATTTCTATCCCCAAGAATGACAAACAGGAGACTGGCCCCTCCGTTTTATCCTCGGCCACAGGAACGCCAAAGTGAAAAAACAGAGCTCGGATACTGAACAGCAAGTCGCCGCAGCGTGGCGAATTCGCCGGACCCACACACAGGAAGTCATCGAGGTAATGGGCGACTCCGTGACCCCCTGATGAAGACTCCACGCACCAATGTAAGAATGTGCTAAACCGTTCGAAAAACGAGCAGGAAACGGAACATCCCATCGGCAAACATTTGTCGATGAAATACTCCGCTCCAATCCGAAAACCCATAAAACGGAATGAGTCCGGATGCAACGGCAGCAACCGAAACGCGGATTCCACATCGATCTTAGCCATCAGGGCCCCAGGGCCGTAACTACGGACCAACTCTAGCGCCTCGTCAAACGACTGATACACCACCGAGCAATGAGCCGGCGGTATCGCGTCGTTGACCGACGACCCCGACGGGTAAGAAAGATGCTGAATGAGCCTAAAAGCACCTGGAGTCTTCTTGGGAACTACCCCCACTGGGGAGATGACCAAGTCATCCACCTGGGGTAGATAAACGGTCCCTCCATCCTACCCAGCCATACCTCCTTATCCACTTTCTCCCGCAGAACCGACGGTAAGGCACGAGCAGACTGGAGATTCCGTTGGGCCCGGACCGAAACCTTGCTCGCAACAGGCAAGCGAAAACCAAACTGAAAACCGTGAAACAAAAACTGAGCGTCCGCCTTATTTGGATACTAATCCAACCACTTGGCCATTGTATCCAAATTAATTGGCGTTGGTGCCCTGCGGAGCGCTCCCGCTCGCGCCAGGTCTTGGGTAACTTTGCTTACCCCGCGCACCCTGGCGACTGCCTTTAAAACAGGTAGAGGCTGGGAGGGAGCCGCCACATTGCAATTCAGCAGCAAGAGAGACCAAGCTGGCCTAGCATTCCCTATATATATTGACCCTCCCCTCTCACCATGGGCTGTACTTTCCTCACAGCTAGATCCACCCCTCACAGGAGGTTTAACTCTCTCTATTCCTATGCAGTCATTTCGCTCTCCTTATTTGAAAGTTGAAACAATGAAATGAACACAAAGGGCCTTATATAGAGTTAGAAGGAAATCATAAAAGGAGCAGATTTGGAAGTGGTATCTCCTACTGTGGCTCAGTTTTAAATTCCAGAGTAAAAGCAAAGCTGCCCAGTACTTTACACACAAATAAAATCCTTTTTATCCAGGCATGTACAGTAGAATAAGCATCCCTATGAAGAAGTCTCAGTCCAAGAAAGAAACCGGGCAGGACTGTTGTATTGGTGAACTTGGTGCCTCTCTGCCACTCTGCCATCTCTCCTCACTGCCATCCTTCTTCACTGATGACTTTCATGCCGATCTGTACAAGGAGCTCCTATTTCAGTGTGTCACTGTGTGTGTGTGTGTGTGTGTGTGTGTGTGTGTGTGTGTGTGTGTGTGTGTGTGTGTGTGTGTGTGAGCACCTGAGTCTTGGATACTGCACACTGCTGTAAAAACATGTTTGACCGGGGCTCTAGGAGCTGCTGGTGCATGTCCAGCATAGCAGTGGATTCGGACGCCGCTTCTACATATTGTGGTGGTATCACTAAGCAGGGTCATTTCTAGGGCTTCACACAGGGCATCTGTGTCCAGTGTCTCCATCAGGGACGTGTGGTAAGGTAAATGGCTCAGTAGATACTGGCTAGTACCAGAGCCAGATTCACAACCAAATACTGTATGAGCCAAAGTGTTCATGTGGGCATTATGCAAACGTGCAGAGGTATAAACTCCTGGAAATTTGGGGAGTTTTGATCAGAGATGTGCGGAATAGGTAGGCAGGGGTAGCACTGCCTCACCTGCCATAGACTTTTTACTTGAGTTTTGACTATAAAAATGATTTTAATAATACATAGAAGATATTGCTAACATATTCTTTGTATTTTTCACAAATTTTATATATTCAAAACTCTGGCACAAACATTAGTATGACACCAATGGCTCTGCCTCACCCCACCGCATGTCACTGGTCTCCATGGGATTACTGAGGGCTGAGCAAGTGGGTAACTGGGGAACATGGAACTCTCAGCCGCCATCTCCTCTCCCAGATGCGCAGTACTGCTGACAGGGGCGGATCCAGAAGAAAATGATAGGGGGGGGGGGCACCATGGAAGGGGCAAGTACATTTGCGTGCGGCTTCGGTGCATGTGAGGTGGCGCTTATTATACAATGCCCACAGTTGTGGCGCTCATTATGCAATGTCCACTGTACTGGTAGTGCCCCTTATATAGACCCCATAGTAGTGGTGCCCCTTATGCAATGCCCGTATTGCCCCCAGTAGTAATGTTGCCTGTAGTAATGCCCACAGTCATTTAGCGCCCTAGTAGTTATGCCCCCAGTGGTAATTGATAAAGCTAAATATTTATCGTGTATATAACCCCTTATGAGGTCTAAGAACACTGTACGCTAGCTACGTAAGAAGTACCGTAAGGGTACGCAAGTTGCGTAACGATCGCTCAGCTGTAGGCGAGACGCTCAAGCGTCGCGTTCGCTCACGGCCCAGAGATCACAGGCAGGCACGCTATTGGCTGCCGACTAACGTTATGATTAGCTATAGCGTAGCGGACGCTCGGGACCACGAGGAGATCACCGGCGATGCAGACGCTCACAACGTTAAACCTTTATATCTATACCTTCAGCAATGAAATACACAGTAAACCTTAGTGTGGAGACAATGTGTAAGTGCAACCTTGTGTATCCTGATTACCTACAAAGCTGCTTGAGCGTCACCGACGCTCAGAGAATACTTAACACTATAAAGAATACACAGATACCTGGCTTAGGGTCCGAAACCTATTATATGTATTATGACTATTACTTGCAAAAAGAATCACAGTACAAAGCATACACTACAGTATAACATAAACCAACTAACCAAATAACTACACAGGAAATACAATACAATACAATTTAAGTCTAATCAAGGGAAAATACGAGAGAAAGAGAAGAGAGGGAGAGAGAGAGAAATGGCTCACAGTAAGACAGTATGATTACGGAGAGAACTTACGCACAAGGGGAACGATCGCATGCGCCTCGATATCCAGCTCCCGATTATTAGCAATGAGAACCGTTGAAGAGAGTGAAGTTGGATATGGTCGGCCTGCTATTTATGCTCCACACACAATACAATTCAATGGTCCCTACAATCTCATTGTTCATTGGACACAGGAATTCGGCTTCGCATTATAACAAAAGGTCATAGGTTGATTCATACAGGTGGGCTGTGACTATTTCCAACTGCTCAGGTGGGAGGGAAACTGGGTTTCCCGCCGCATGGGTAATAAAGTGCAAATAAAGTAAATGTTCATAAACTTCTTATGTCCATAACTATTCGCACGAGCGATTGATCTGCTTCAAACCAACACCGGAATATTTCTAATTAAATATTCTTCCGATGGATACTAAACACCACTGTATTACTCCTATCTGACCCTTCGTATCAAACAAAGAGGGATTCCTCTGTTCATGAACATTCTATATTAACCAAACTTTCAGAATCTATCAAAGGGACCATGATCTACAAAATACATTATTAGTGAAAATATGTAATGATTGAGTCGCACGCTACGATCGCATAAACTCTACCGTAAATACGCATACCATGCGCCTGCGGGTGCCCGCGACTGTGAGTATGCGCACGTACGGGAGAGCGTACACATGCGCAGCACGGACCTGTGTGCGGTGCAAATATGGTAGTGTGCATAGAGATATTTTTCTGACTTTGACATAATGCCCCTGCAGTTATGACCCCAGTAGTTTACCCCCCCTTTAGTTTAGCCTCCCAGTGGTAATGCCCCCAGTAGTTTGCCTGCTTGTAGTTTAGCCACCAGTAGTAATGCCCCCCTGTAGTTTGCCCCATTGTAGTTTAGCCCCTGTAGTTATGCCCCCAATGTAGTTTAGCCCCCAGTAGTAATGCCCCCAGTAGTTTGGCCCCTGTAGTTATCCCCCAGTAGTTTGGCCCCTGTAGTTATGCCCCCTGTAGTTTGCCCCCAGTAGTTAGCCCCTTTGTAGTTGGCCCCCAGTAATAATGTCCCCCAGTAGTGTGCCCCCAGTAGATGCCCGCCAGTAATAATGTCCCCCAGTAGTAATGCCCCCTAGGAGTTTGCCCCAATAGATGACCCCCCCAGTAGTAATGCCCCCAGTAGATGCCCCCCAGTAATAATGCCCCCAGTTGTAATACACCCAGTAGATGCCACCAGTAATAATGTCCCCCAGTAGTTTGCCCCCAGTAGATTACCCCCAGTAAAAACGTCCCCCAGTAGCTGCCACCAGTAGTAATGCCCCCAATAGATGACCCCCCAGTACTAATGCCCCAGTAGATGCCCCCCAGTAATAATGCCCCCAGTAGTAATGCCCCCCCCAGTAGTAATGCCCCCAGTAGATGCCCCCCAGTAATAATGCCCCCAGTAGTTTGCCACCAGTAGTAATGCCTTCCCCAGTAGTAATGCCCCTTGTTGATGCCCCCAGTAGTAATGCCCCTTGTTGATGCCCCCCAGTAGTAATGCCCCCAGTAGATGATCCCCCAGTAATAATGCCCCCCCCCAGTAGTAATATCCCTTGTTGATGCACCTCAGTAGTAATGTCCCCCCCCATAGTTTGCAGCCAGTAGATGCCCCCGCTGCACTGAGGAAGAGAAAACAGAACAAACTTACCAAGCCCCGTTCCCGCTTCCAGGCCGCTGCAGTTCTCCTCCTCCCTGGGCGTCCGCTCCTCAGTCAGTTCTATGAGAGAGACGTCATGACTGACTTCTCTCCCATAGCACAAGCCGCACAGTGACAGCACTGGAAGCCAGAGCTCAGTACTGAGCTCCTGCCTCCGGCTGCCGCTGTGCAGGGAGACGGGCGCCCGCTGGTAACACAATCTCAGCGGGCGCCCGTCATCTCCCTCTGCGGCGCTGGCGCTGGTGGGGACGGAGGCCACAAATGACAGGGGGGGCACGGGCCCGAGTGCCCCCCCCCCCCCTGGATCCGCCACTGACTGCTGAGTGTATGGGGGAGCAGCGCTAAAACTACATCTCCCAGAATCTCTACAACCAGCCCGCAATGGCCGGTATTCTGGGAGATGGAGTCCTGTCAGTGCTGTAGTGCATCGGTCTGTCTCAGACACGTACAAATGGTAGTACATAGAAGTGCTGGGACCACTTGCTAGAAAGAGAAGAGCATGGCAGGGTACATAAAACCCCTGACAATAATCAGTACAAGGAAGTGGGTTAGCTGCAACCAAGGGGCATTACTGTGTGGCATAATGTGTAAGGGACATTACAGTGTGGTGCATAATGTGTAAGGGGCATTATGTTGTGTTGCATAATGTTTAAAGGGCATTACAGTATGTAGCTTATTGTGTAAAGAGCATTATGGAGTGGGGCATATTGTGTAAGGGTATTACAGTGTGTGGCATATTGTATAAAGGTCATTACAGTGTGTTGCATAATATGTAAAGGGCATTACATTTTGTAGCATATTGTGTAAAGGGCATTTACAGTGTGTGACATAATGTGTAAGGGGCATTATGGTGTGTGGCATAATGCAAAAAGGGCATTAGGGTGTGTGGCATAATGTGTAAGGGCATTACAGTGTGGTGCATAATGTATACAGGGCATTATGGTGTGTTGCATAATGTGTAAAGGGCATTACAGTGTGTAGCATATTGTGTAAAGGCCATTATGGTGTGTAGTATATTGTGTAAGGGGCATTACAGCGAGTGGCATAATGTATACAGTGCATTCCGATATGTTGCATAATGTGTAAAGGGCATTACAGTGTGTAACATATTGTGGAAAGGGCATTATGGTGTGTGGTATATTGTGTAAGGGGCATTACAGTGTGGTGCATAATGTGTAAGAGGCATCATGGTGTAGTGCATTATTGTGTTGTGCATAATGTGTAAGAGGCATCATGGTGTTGTGCAAAATGTGTAAGGGGCATTACAGTGTGGTGCAGAATGTGTAAGGGGCATTACCATAAGGAGGAAAAATTACAAATAATTTAAGGGGTATTAAATTAATCAGAATTTTTTTTCCTGTTGTGGCCAATGTCTGGGTGTGCAGCGTGCAACACTGCATGCGCAGAAGCTTCAGTTAACGCTGCTGTGGATGGCGGTGGCGGCCTGCATAGGGGGGTGATGGCCAGCCAATTCGGGGACAACCGGACCGGCCAAGCGTAATCCTGTCCGGCGTCCTGGCATACCAATCTGCCCATGTGTATATGTATATATATATATATATATATATACTGTTTATATATATATATATATATATATATATATATACTGTTTATATATATATATATATATATATATATATATTCTAGAAACAGACAGTGATAGAAAAGGCTCTCATAGTGCAGACTGTTTATTTTAAATAAATGTAAAACCGCAATATAAGTAGAGCAATCATTTAAAGACTTGTACCATATAACTCACAGTTTGACACGAAACGCGTGACGAAGTTTGACACAAAACACGTTGGGGCGTGGCCTGTCGTGACGCTAAGGTATCCACCTGTGCAGCAGCTCTAATTGTTTGTTCCGGTGAAGGTGTCCTGATGAGTCACGGTTTAGACGAAGCCAGTGGCGCGGTGTGAGGTCCCAGGCGGGGAGCGAGTGGGCTTGCAGTACATGCTGGTGGATTTTTTCATTGAATCATGTGGTAACCAGTCCACACTGTGAGTTATATGGTACGAGTTTTTAAATGATTGCTCTGCTTATATTGCTGTTTTAAATTTATTTAAAATAAACAGCCTGCACTATGAGCGCCTTTTCTATCATTGTCCGTTTCTAGAATCAAAACATTGCTCCAGGAGTCCGGAGCTATCAGTGAAAAGTGCAGTAGTTGCTGAAGTGCACCAGTGTCTAAGCCCAGGGTCGGACTGGCCCACAGGGGAAACCACCGGTAGGCCCCACTGCCTAAAAGCCCACTCCTTCCTCTAGGGATCAGGTTCCAGACTGTGCACTTGTATTATACATGGTAGATATGTTGCATTACACTGCACTAAACTATTGTGTATTTGAAGCCTCTGTGGAGGCTGGCCACACCCCTAAGTATGGACCCCTACCACTGCATTCCCCCGGAGGGCCCTTCATGCCCCAGTCCGACACTGCCTAAGCCAGAGGTTTTCCTGTGGTTTCTAACTTTCTTGAGAGAAAAATCCATCACCAGCGCACCTGTACATCTATTGTGAACTATATATATATATATACAATCCTCTGTGTGGTCCGGCACTCACCGCTCCCGGCGGGTTACTTGCTCCGGTGCCCTCCTTAGAGGTTGTTGCAACCTCAATGCATGCAGGAAAGAAAGGCGGCACTCGGAGGCTGGCGAATTTGGTGAAATAATACCAATCAGTGTTTAATCACGTCAACGTTTCGGGGGACGTACCCCCTTCCTCAGGACAAACCACAAGTGCAAACAGTGTGAGAATGAAATTATATACCTTACCAAAATCTAGGAGATCACGGGGATACCCCCTCTCTAAGTTTTTAGAGAGGGGGTATCCCCGTGATCTCCTAAAAACTGCTAGGTCTAAAGCATCTGAGAAAACTAGAGAGGAACTATTGCAGGGGAATCCTCTCAAACCTAAAACTGCAATATTACCATGGGTTAACGAATTTAATACCGCTAGCATGAGTACTTGCAAGAAGGTTCGGCAGATGTGGCCCATGGTCACCTCCGATCCAAATTTACCATCTTTACGTAATAGCAAACTTATGCCTTGCTACACTAGAAGTGCAAACTTCAAAGATTTACTTGTCAAGAGTGATGTGACAAACTTTAACATCCCCTCAACTAGCACACATTTTCTCACCGGAGACCGGGATGTTATAGATGCCTGGGGTGCACCACCTGCAGCTATATGCAGACAGGTGACTACATATTGCACCCGCATACTGGCAAGAAGATTCCAATAAAACGGCCTCTTACTTGCAGCTCGACCTTTGTAATATATGTGCTGGTATGTCCATGCAGTTTGTACTACATTGGCAAAACCCAATGCCAATTTAAAGAAAGGATGGCCCAGCACAGTTCGGCCATCAGGGCAGCTTTACAGTCTGGCACCAGTGAGCAACCGGTCGCGCGGCACTTCGCACAGAGTAGACACAGTCTCACCTCGCTCCGTTATAAAATAGTGGACCAGGTCCCAGTATTGCAGCGTGGAGGTAACAGACCTAAGAAATTGTTACAGCTTGAATCACGGTGGATCTACAGGCTTGACACCATCCACCCCAGGGGCCTTAATGAAAATTTAGGCCTTAGCTGTTTTTTATGAAATAATTCCTCTATATATGATACTGTTGTATATCCGTATATCATTATTTTTTGGCACATAATGTCCTGCTTTAAATTTTTCATTTTCTATTATTAGGATTAATTTATTGAATTGTAGGTTATTAGAGGTATTTTTTTTAAAGTACCTTGTTGCTAATAAGATGTGTCACAAGCAGTATAAAGAGCGGGGGTTTTATAGCAAAAAATATTTGTCTTCACATTCTGTATATATTTTTATATTTCTTACACATTGGTCACATAATTGTAACACATTGTACAACACACTTTTTATATCTGGATTTTTCATCTTTACATTTTAACACGTTGATGTATTGTAATCTATGTGAGGGTGCATTTGTCAGGTGCACACATCACACAAGGGTTAATACTAGAGATGAGCGGGTTCGGTTCCTCTGAATCCGAACCCGCCCGAACTTCAGGTTTTTTACACGGGTCCGAGCAGGCTCGGATCTTCCCGCCTTGCTCGGCTAACCCGAGCGCGCCCGAACGTCATCATCACGCTGTCGGATTCTCGCGAGGCTCGGATTCTATCGCGAGACTCGGATTCTATATAAGGAGCCGCGCGTCGCCGCCATTTTCACACGTGCATTGAGAGTCATAGGGAGAGGACGTGGCTGGCGTCCTCTCCGTTTAGAGAAGAGAGAGACACAGTATTTTGGGGAGCATTATTAGGAGGAGTACTACTATACTGTATACTACTATACTACTTGCTGAAGTGATATTTATACTAGATTAGATAATAGATAGTGTGACTGTAAGTGTATTATCTGACTTGTGGGGGAGACACTGACAGTGGGGAGCAGTTAGAGTCTGAGAGCAGGACTCAGGAGTACATATAACGTACAGTGCACACTTTTGCTGCCAGAGTCAGTGCCACACTGCCATTGTTGTGACCACACTGACCACCAGTATAATAATATATTTTGTGATTGTCTGCTTAGGCCTCGGAGTACTAGTTGCAAGTTGCAACGTGACCTGAAGTGACCACCAGTTTAATAATCAATCACCACCAGTTTAATATATATATATATATATATATATATATATATAATTGTATATAATATATATATATATATATATATATATATATATAATATTGTATACCACCTACCCGTGGTTTTTTTTTTTTCATTCTTCTTTATACATACTACTATAGTAGCTTACTGTAGCAGTCTGCGGTGCTGTGCTGACCTGACAGTGTCCAGCAGGTCCGTCATCAGTCATTACATAATAAATATATATAGTACCTGTCCGGCTGCAGTACTAGTGATATTATATTGATTTCATCTCATTATCAATAATTTATCATCCAATCTAGACTCTATATTAGCAGCAGACACAGTACGTTAGTCCACGGCTGTAGCTACCTCTGTGTCGGCACTCGGCAGTCCATCCATAATTGTATACCACCTACCCGTGTTTTTTTTTTTTTTCTTTCTTCTTTGTACATACTACTATAGAGTATAGTAGCTTACTGTAGCAGTCTGCGGTGCTGCTGAGCTGACAGTGTCCAGCAGGTCCGTCATCAGTCATCATTACCTAATAAATATATTATCTACCTGTCCGGCTGCAGTACTAGTGATATTATATATACATACATATATATATTGATTTCATCTCATTATCAATCATCCAGTCTATATTAGCAGCAGACACAGTACGTTAGTCCACGGCTGTAGCTACCTCTGTGTCGGCACTCGGCAGTCCATCCATAATTGTATACCACCTACCCGTGGTTTTTTTTTTTCTTTCTTCTTTGTACATACTACTATAGTATAGTAGCTTACTGTAGCAGTCTGCGGTGCTGCTGAGCTGACAGTGTCCAGCAGGTCCGTCATCAGTCATCATTACCTAATAAATATATTATCTACCTGTCCGGCTGCAGTACTAGTGATATTATATATACATACATATATATATATTGATTTCATCTCATTATCAATCATCCAGTCTATATTAGCAGCAGACACAGTACGTTAGTCCACGGCTGTAGCTACCTCTGTGTCGGCACTCGGCAGTCCATCCATAATTGTATACCACCTACCCGTGGTTTTTTTTTTTCTTTCTTCTTTGTACATACTACTATAGTATAGTAGCTTACTGTAGCAGTCTGCGGTGCTGCTGAGCTGACAGTATCCAGCAGGTCCGTCATCAGTCATCATTACCTAATAAATATATTATCTACCTGTCCGGCTGCAGTACTAGTGATATTATATATACATACATATATATATTGATTTCATCTCATTATCAATCATCCAGTCTATATTAGCAGCAGACACAGTACGTTAGTCCACGGCTGTAGCTACCTCTGTGTTGGCACTCGGCAGTCCATCCATAATTGTATACCACCTACCCGTGGTTTTTTTTTTTCTTTCTTCTTTGTACATACTACTATAGTATAGTAGCTTACTGTAGCAGTCTGCGGTGCTGCTGAGCTGACAGTGTCCAGCAGGTCCGTCATCAGTCATCATTACCTAATAAATATATTATCTACCTGTCCGGCTGCAGTACTAGTGATATTATATATACATACATATATATATATTGATTTCATCTCATTATCAATCATCCAGTCTATATTAGCAGCAGACACAGTACGTTAGTCCACGGCTGTAGCTACCTCTGTGTCGGCACTCGGCAGTCCATCCATAATTGTATACCACCTACCCGTGGTTTTTTTTTTTCTTTCTTCTTTGTACATACTACTATAGTATAGTAGCTTACTGTAGCAGTCTGCGGTGCTGCTGAGCTGACAGTATCCAGCAGGTCCGTCATCAGTCATCATTACCTAATAAATATATTATCTACCTGTCCGGCTGCAGTACTAGTGATATTATATATACATACATATATATATTGATTTCATCTCATTATCAATCATCCAGTCTATATTAGCAGCAGACACAGTACGTTAGTCCACGGCTGTAGCTACCTCTGTGTTGGCACTCGGCAGTCCATCCATAATTGTATACCACCTACCCGTGGTTTTTTTTTTTCTTTCTTCTTTGTACATACTACTATAGTATAGTAGCTTACTGTAGCAGTCTGCGGTGCTGCTGAGCTGACAGTGTCCAGCAGGTCCGTCATCAGTCATCATTACCTAATAAATATATTATCTACCTGTCCGGCTGCAGTACTAGTGATATTATATATACATACATATATATATATTGATTTCATCTCATTATCAATCATCCAGTCTATATTAGCAGCAGACACAGTACGGTAGTCCACGGCTGTAGCTACCTCTGTGTCGGCACTCGGCAGTCCATCCATAATTGTATACCACCTACCCGTGGTTTTTTTTTTCTTTCTTCTTTGTACATACTACTATAGTATAGTAGCTTACTGTAGCAGTCTGCGGTGCTGCTGAGCTGACAGTGTCCAGCAGGTCCGTCATCAGTCATCATTACCTAATAAATATATTATCTACCTGTCCGGCTGCAGCACTAGTGATATTATATATACATACATATATATATATTGATTTCATCTCATTATCATCCAGTCTATATTAGCAGCAGACACAGTACGGTAGTCCACGGCTGTAGCTACCTCTGTGTCGGCACTCGGCAGTCCATCCATAATTGTATACCACCTACCCGTGGTTTTTTTTTCTTCTTTCTTCTTTGTACATACTACTATAGTATAGTAGCTTACTGTAGCAGTCTGCGGTGCTGCTGAGCTGACAGTGTCCAGCAGGTCCGTCATCAGTCATTATTACCTAATAAATATATTATCTACCTGTCCGGCTGCAGTACTAGTGATATTATATATACATACATATATATATTGATTTCATCTCATTATCAATCATCCAGTCTATATTAGCAGCAGACACAGTACGTTAGTCCACGGCTGTAGCTACCTCTGTGTCGGCACTCGGCAGTCCATCCATAATTGTATACCACCTACCCGTGGTTTTTTTTTCTTTCTTCTTTGTACATACTACTATAGTATAGTAGCTTACTGTAGCAGTCTGCGGTGCTGCTGAGCTGACAGTGTCCAGCAGGTCCGTCATCAGTCATCATTACCTAATAAATATATTATCTACCTGTCCAGCTGCAGTACTAGTGATATTATATATACATACATATATATATATTGATTTCATCTCATTATCAATCATCCAGTCTATATTAGCAGCAGACACAGTACGTTAGTCCACGGCTGTAGCTACCTCTGTGTCGGCACTCGGCAGTCCATCCATAATTGTATACCACCTACCCGTGGTTTTTTTCTTTTTCTTTCTTCTTTGTACATACTACTATAGAGTATAGTAGCTTACTGTAGCAGTCTGCGGTGCTGCTGAGCTGACAGTGTCCAGCTGGTCCGTCATCAGTCATCATTACCTAATAAATATATTATCTACCTGTCCGGCTGCAGTACTAGTGATATTATATATACATACATATATATATATTGATTTCATCTCATTATCATCCAGTCTATATTAGCAGCAGACACAGTACGGTAGTCCACGGCTGTAGCTACCTCTGTGTCGGCACTCGGCAGTCCATCCATAATTGTATACCACCTACCCGTGGTTTTTTTTTTTCTTTCTTCTTTGTACATACTACTATAGTATAGTAGCTTACTGTAGCAGTCTGCGGTGCTGCTGAGCTGACAGTGTCCAGCAGGTCCGTCATCAGTCATCATTACCTAATAAATATATTATCTACCTGTCCGGCTGCAGTACTAGTGATATTATATATACATACATATATATATATTGATTTCATCTCATTATCATCCAGTCTATATTAGCAGCAGACACAGTACGGTAGTCCACGGCTGTAGCTACCTCTGTGTCGGCACTCGGCAGTCCATCCATAAGTATACTAGTATCCATCCATCTCCATTGTTTACCTGAGGTGCCTTTTAGTTGTGCCTATTAAAATATGGAGAACAAAAATGTTGAGGTTCCAAAATTAGGGAAAGATCAAGATCCACTTCCACCTTGTGCTGAAGCTGCTGCCACTAGTCATGGCCGAGACGATGAAATGCCAGCAACGTCGTCTGCCAAGGCCGATGCCCAATGTCATAGTACAGAGCATGTCAAATCCAAAACACCAAATATCAGTAAAAAAAGGACTCCAAAACCTAAAATAAAATTGTCGGAGGAGAAGCGTAAACTTGCCAATATGTCATTTACCACACGGAGTGGCAAGGAACGGCTGAGGCCCTGGCCTATGTTCATGGCTAGTGGTTCAGCTTCACATGAGGATGGAAGCACTCAGCCTCTCGCTAGAAAACTGAAAAGACTCAAGCTGGCAAAAGCACCGCAAAGAACTGTGCGTTCTTCGAAATCCCAAATCCACAAGGAGAGTCCAATTGTGTCGGTTGCGATGCCTGACCTTCCCAACACTGGACGTGAAGAGCATGCGCCTTCCACCATTTGCACGCCCCCTGCAAGTGCTGGAAGGAGCACCCGCAGTCCAGTTCCTGATAGTCAGATTGAAGATGTCAGTGTTGAAGTACACCAGGATGAGGAGGATATGGGTGTTGCTGGCGCTGGGGAGGAAATTGACCAGGAGGATTCTGATGGTGAGGTGGTTTGTTTAAGTCAGGCACCCGGGGAGACACCTGTTGTCCGTGGGAGGAATAGGGCCATTGACATGCCTGGTCAAAATACAAAAAAAATCAGCTCTTCGGTGTGGAAGTATTTCACCAGAAATGCGGACAACATTTGTCAAGCCGTGTGTTGCCTTTGTCAAGCTGTAATAAGTAGGGGTAAGGACGTTAACCACCTCGGAACATCCTCCCTTATACGTCACCTGCAGCGCATTCATAATAAGTCAGTGACAAGTTCAAAAACTTTGGGTGACAGCGGAAGCAGTCCACTGACCAGTAAATCCCTTCCTCTTGTAACCAAGCTCACGCAAACCACCCCACCAACTCCCTCAGTGTCAATTTCCTCCTTACCCAGGAATGCCAATAGTCCTGCAGGCCATGTCACTGGCAATTCTGACGAGTCCTCTCCTGCCTGGGATTCCTCCGATGCATCCTTGAGTGTAATGCCTACTGCTGCTGGCGCTGCTGTTGTTGCTGCTGGGAGTCGATCGTCATCCCAGAGGGGAAGTCGTAAGCCCACTTGTACTACTTCCAGTAAGCAATTGACTGTCCAACAGTCCTTTGCGAGGAAGATGAAATGTCACAGCAGTCATCCTGCTGCAAAGCGGATAACTGAGGCCTTGACAACTATGTTGGTGTTAGACGTGCGTCCGGTATCCGCCGTTAGTTCACAGGGAACTAGACAATTTATTGAGGCAGTGTGCCCCCGTTACCAAATACCATCTAGGTTCCACTTCTCTAGGCAGGCGATACCGAGAATGTACACGGACGTCAGAAAAAGACTCACCAGTGTCCTAAAAAATGCAGTTGTACCCAATGTCCACTTAACCACGGACATGTGGACAAGTGGAGCAGGGCAGGGTCAGGACTATATGACTGTGACAGCCCACTAGGTAGATGTATGGACTCCCGCCGCAAGAACAGCAGCGGCGGCACCAGTAGCAGCATCTCGCAAACGCCAACTCTTTCCTAGGCAGGCTACGCTTTGTATCACCGCTTTCCAGAATACGCACACAGCTGAAAACCTCTTACGGCAACTGAGGAAGATCATCGCGGAATGGCTTACCCCAATTGGACTCTCCTGTGGATTTGTGGCATCGGACAACGCCAGCAATATTGTGTGTGCATTAAATATGGGCAAATTCCAGCACGTCCCATGTTTTGCACATACCTTGAATTTGGTGGTGCAGAATTTTTTAAAAAACGACAGGGGCGTGCAAGAGATGCTGTCGGTGGCCAGAAGAATTGCGGGACACTTTCGGCGTACAGGCACCACGTACAGAAGACTGGAGCACCACCAAAAACTACTGAACCTGCCCTGCCATCATCTGAAGCAAGAAGTGGTAACGAGGTGGAATTCAACCCTCTATATGCTTCAGAGGTTGGAGGAGCAGCAAAAGGCCATTCAAGCCTATACAATTGAGCACGATATAGGAGGTGGAATGCACCTGTCTCAAGCGCAGTGGAGAATGATTTCAACGTTGTGCAAGGTTCTGATGCCCTTTGAACTTGCCACACGTGAAGTCAGTTCAGACACTGCCAGCCTGAGTCAGGTCATTCCCCTCATCAGGCTTTTGCAGAAGAAGCTGGAGACATTGAAGGAGGAGCTAACACGGAGCGATTCCGCTAGGCATGTGGGACTTGTGGATGGAGCCCTTAATTCGCTTAACAAGGATTCACGGGTGGTCAATCTGTTGAAATCAGAGCACTACATTTTGGCCACCGTGCTCGATCCTAGATTTAAAGCCTACCTTGGATCTCTCTTTCCGGCAGACACAAGTCTGCTGGGATTCAAAGACCTGCTGGTGACAAAATTGTCAAGTCAAGCGGAACGCGACCTGTCAACATCTACTCCTTCACATTCTCCCGCAACTGGGGGTGCGAGGAAAAGGCTCAGAATTCCGAGCCCACCCGCTGGCGGTGATGCAGGGCAGTCTGGAGCGACTGCTGATGCTGACATCTGGTCCGGACTGAAGGACCTGACAACGATTACGGACATGTCGTCTACTGTCACTGCATATGATTCTCTCACCATTGAAAGAATGGTGGAGGATTATATGAGTGACCGCATCCAAGTAGGCACGTCACACAGTCCGTACTTATACTGGCAGGAAAAAGAGGCAATTTGGAGGCCCTTGCACAAACTGGCTTTATTCTACCTAAGTTGCCCTCCCACAAGTGTGTACTCCGAAAGAGTGTTTAGTGCCGCCGCTCACCTTGTCAGCAATCGGCGTACGAGGTTACATCCAGAAAATGTGGAGAAGATGATGTTCATTAAAATGAATTATAATCAATTCCTCCGTGGAGACATTGACCAGCAGCAATTGCCTCCACAAAGTACACAGGGAGCTGAGATGGTGGATTCCAGTGGGGACGAATTGATAATCTGTGAGGAGGGGGATGTACATGGTGATATATCGGAGGATGATGATGAGGTGGACATCTTGCCTCTGTAGAGCCAGTTTGTGCAAGGAGAGATTAATTGCTTCTTTTTTGGTGGGGGTCCAAACCAACCCGTCATTTCAGTCACAGTCGTGTGGCAGACCCTGTCACTGAAATGATGGCTTGGTTAAAGTGTGCATGTCCTGTTTATACAACATAAGGGTGGGTGGGAGGGCCCAAGGACAATTCCATCTTGCACCTCTTTTTTCTTTAATTTTTCTTTGCGTCATGTGCTGTTTGTGGAATGTTTTTTGGAAGGGCCATCCTGCGTGACACTGCAGTGCCACTCCTAGATGGGCCCGGTGTTTGTGTCGGCCACTAGGGTCGCTTATCTTACTCACACAGCTACCTCATTGCGCCTCTTTTTTTCTTTGCGTCATGTGCTGTTTGGGGAGTGTTTTTTGGAAGGGCCATCCTGCGTGACACTGCAGTGCCACTCCTAGATGGGCACGGTGTTTGTGTCGGCCACTAGGGTCGCTTATCTTACTCACACAGCTACCTCATTGCGCCTCTTTTTTTCTTTGCGTCATGTGCTGTTTGGGGAGGGTTTTTTGGAAGGGCCATCCTGCGTGACACTGCAGTGCCACTCCTAGATGGGCCCGGTGTTTGTGTCGGCCACTAGGGTCGCTTATCTTACTCACACAGCTACCTCATTGCGCCTCTTTTTTTCTTTGCGTCATGTGCTGTTTGGGGAGTGTTTTTTGGAAGGGCCATCCTGCGTGACACTGCAGTGCCACTCCTAGATGGGCCCGGTGTTTGTGTCGGCCACTAGGGTCGCTTATCTTACTCACACAGCTACCTCATTGCGCCTCTTTTTTTCTTTGCGTCATGTGCTGTTTGGGGAGGGTTTTTTGGAAGGGCCATCCTGCGTGACACTGCAGTGCCACTCCTAGATGGGCACGGTGTTTGTGTCGGCCACTAGGGTCGCTTATCTTACTCACACAGCTACCTCATTGCGCCTCTTTTTTTCTTTGCGTCATGTGCTGTTTGGGGAGGGTTTTTTGGAAGGGCCATCCTGCATGACACTGCAGTGCCACTCCTAGATGGGCCCGGTGTTTGTGTCGGCCACTAGGGTCGCTTATCTTACTCACACAGCTACCTCATTGCGCCTCTTTTTTTCTTTGCGTCATGTGCTGTTTGGGGAGGGTTTTTTGGAAGGGCCATCCTGCGTGACACTGCAGTGCCACTCCTAGATGGGCACGGTGTTTGTGTCGGCCACTAGGGTCGCTTATCTTACTCACACAGCTACCTCATTGCGCCTCTTTTTTTCTTTGCGTCATGTGCTGTTTGGGGAGTGTTTTTTGGAAGGGCCATCCTGCGTGACACTGCAGTGCCACTCCTAGATGGGCCCGGTGTTTGTGTCGGCCACTAGGGTCGCTTATCTTACTCACACAGCTACCTCATTGCGCCTCTGTTTTTCTTTGCATCATGTGCTGTTTGGGGAGGGTTTTTTGGAAGGGCCATCCTGCGTGACACTGCAGTGCCACTCCTAGATGGGCCCGGTGTTTGTGTCGGCCACTAGGGTCGCTTATCTTACTCACACAGCTACCTCATTGCGCCTCTTTTTTTCTTTGCGTCATGTGCTGTTTGGGGAGGGTTTTTTGGAAGGGCCATCCTGCGTGACACTGCAGTGCCACTCCTAGATGGGCACGGTGTTTGTGTCGGCCACTAGGGTGGCTTAGCTTAGTCATCCAGCGACCTAGGTGCAAATTTTAGGACTAAAAATAATATTGTGAGGTGTGAGGTATTCAGAATAGACTGAAAATGAGTGGAAATTATGGTTTTTGAGGTTAATAATACTTTGGGATCAAAATGACCCCCAAATTCTATGATTTAAGCTGTTTTTTAGTGTTTTAAAAAAAAAACACCCGAATCCAAAACACACCCGAATCCGACAAAAAAAATTCGGTGAGGTTTTGCCAAAACGCGGTCGAACCCAAAACACGGCCGCGGAACCGAACCCAAAACCAAAACACAAAACCCGAAAAATTTCAAGTGCACATCTCTAGTTAATACCCGAGTATGTCTTATGGATCAACTTTTAAACGGTCACTTGTTTTATCAATAATTTTTATTGACTATTAGTGTGAAGTGATATGCACTGTTATACCTAGCACTGTTGTGTAGTATCTATATATGGTTAGTGTATGTTATTCTAGTGTTTTATTTACTAAATTTGTCTCCATGGTTTCCATGGTTACAGAACGTGTGCACGTCTACAGCCGTTGCGGGATGACGTCCGGGGGCAGGACGACGACACTTCCGGGTTAGACAGGGAGACGCGTCCGGAAGTGCGGGATCTGGGGCTCCGGCCGGCGTCGCCGCAACGGGGGTTGGCGCTTCTAGATTTGGTAAGGTATATAATTTCATTCTCACACTTGGGTAAATTTACTAAGATTCGTATTTTCCCGTTTGAGGTCAAAGTTCAATCACGAATGACATCGAAAGTGTAAATATGCAACTTTTTGAATTGATTACGACTAATTTACTAAGCTGCCGTATTCTGCATTTTCGGGTTTTCCGATGTCGATGTCATTCGTTTTTTTTGGCAGTGTTTTACGTGAGTGACTTGTAAAACACTGCCGACTTTAATACAATGAATCTCGGCCGGATCTGAGAGATCCGTGCTGGGCTTCATTGTGCACCTTGTAAAAAAAAATAAAAAAATGTTTAAATGTAAAAAAAAAATTGCGTGGGGTCCCCCCTCCTAAGGCAAACCAGCCTCGGGCTCTTTGAGCCGATCCTGGTTGCAGAAATATGTGGAAAAAATGGACAGGGGTTCCCCCATATTTAAACAACCAGCATCGGGCTCTGCACCTGGTCCTGGTTCCAAAAATACGGGGGACAAAAAGCGTAGGGGTCCCCCGTATTTTTGAAACCAGCACCGGGCTCCACTAGCTGGACAGATAATGCCACAGCCGGGGGTCACTTTTATACAGTGTCTTGCGGCCGTGGCATCAAATATCCAACTAGTCACCCCTGGCCGGGGTACCCTGGGGGAGTGGGGACCCCTTCAATCAAGGGGTCCCCCCCCAGCCACCCAAGGGCCAGGGGTGAAGCCCGAGGCTGTCCCCCCCATCCAATGGGCTGCGGATGGGGGGCTGATAGCCTTTGTTCAAAGTGAACACACCTTCCCACTGATAAACATGCACGGATCTCATGGATCCGTGCATGCCTATACAAACACGGGATAAAAAAGCAGGTCTGTTTTTTTTAGCACTTTTTCACGATTTGTATTTCAGCACGGCAGTGTTTGGCTATTGTCGGCAGTGTTTGTGTTTTGCACTTTTTAGTAAATGACCGATTTCTAGCAAATTGCAGGCGTATTTGACCGATGGTGTATTGATTTGTGATTTTTTCCTAGGACTTCCAAAATATTACGAATGCCCTCATCACTGCCGAGATTTTTGCTTAGTAAATTACCGAGATGACACTTTGAAGAAAAAACGGCATCTCGGTCAAAATCGGGACCTTAGTAAATATACCCCACTGTTTGCACTTGTGTTTGGTTTGTCCTGAGGAAGGGGGTACGTCCCCCGAAACGTTGACGTGATTAAACAATGATTGGTTTTATTTCACCAAATTCGCCAGCCTCCGAGTGCCGCCTTTCTTTCCTGTATATATATATATATATATATACAGCATGCCACTATATAATTATTGTTGTTAGTGTGGTTACTGACTGTCACACAACTGGTGTGTGACGCAGTCAGAATTGGCTGGTTGCCGCCGGCTCCCACTTTTTCTCCTAGCTGCATTAGCCGCGAGTCCTTTGGGCAGTCACAGTGTCCTGTCTGTGCACTGCAGTCAGTGTGCTGTGTCGGGGCTGGGAGGCGGAACATGTCAGTACTAGTAGTGAATGCAGCTGGAGGGGAGGCGGAGCCACTGCTTGGAAAACTGAGCAATGCATTATGGGGAGGCGGAGGGGCTGCTGTGCATGCGCAGAAGCTCAGGTGGTGGCCATGTTGAAAGTACTTAACTGAGCTTCTGCATGCACAGAAGCTTTCAGTGACTGCTGCAGCGGTGGCTGGCAGCCTGCATGGGGGTGGCGGGCAGCCAATGAGGGGACGCCGGACTGGCCAAAATAATCTGATCCAGCGTCCTGGCATGCCAATCCGCCGCTGCCAGCAGCCAATGCAATCTGATTGACAGGCAGAGACGTTCGCAGGGCAGCAACAGAGCGTTGCGGGGGTGGCGCGAGGAAAACGGAGGTGGGTCGGCAGCTTTTTTGGGGTGGCTGCATAACATCACATAGCCGCTTCGATAAAGAAAATGCCGGGGGACAGCCTAGCTGCGGCTACAGGGGGTCATCCACAGTTGCTGCAGCCACTGGGCAGGCCATTCAGCATGCTGGGAGACCTTACCCTGCAATGGGCAGCCCCCAGCATGCGATAGCAGAATCTGCAATCCATACTGGCTAAACCCCTAAGTTTGCATGACCTGTCCTCAACATTGCCTGTTTTCTTTATACTTCTTCAAAAGAGCTTGAACAGCACATCTTGAAACTCCAGTTTGCTTTGAAATCTTTGCCTGACAGAGACCTTGCTGATGCAGTATAACTAACTTGTGTCTTGTAGCTGTGCTCAGTCTTGCCATGATGTATGACCTGTGACATGAAACTGTCTACCACAACCTCTCCTTTGTAGCAGAGTTTGGCTGTTCCTCACCCAGTTTTAAGCCTTCTGCACAACTGTTTCTGTTTAAGTTAATGACTGTGTTTCAACCTATATATGAATATTTTGATCATTGGCTCTCATTCCGAGTTGTTCGCTCGCTAGCCGCTTTTCGCAGCAGTGCACACGCTAAGTCGCCGCCCTCTGGGAGTGAATCTTAGCTTAGCAGAATTGCGAACGAAAGATTCGCAAAATTGCGAATAGAAATTTCTTAGCAGTTTCTGAGTAGCTCGAGACTTACTCTGCCACTGCGATCAGTTCA
Source organism: Pseudophryne corroboree (assembly GCF_028390025.1). NCBI lineage: Eukaryota > Metazoa > Chordata > Amphibia > Anura > Myobatrachidae > Pseudophryne > Pseudophryne corroboree. The sequence continues at coordinate 201,931,432 of NC_086445.1, read as the reverse complement.
GTCAGTTTCGTTCCTGGTTTGACGTCACAAACACACCCAGCGTTTGCCCAGGCACTCCCCCGTTTCTCCAGCCACTCCCGCGTTTTTCCCATAAACGGCAGCGTTTTTTCACACACACCCATAAAACGTCCAGTTTCCGCCCAGAAACATCCACTTCCTGTCAATCACACTCCGATCACCAGAACGAAGAAAAATCCTTGTAATGCCGTGAGTAAAATACCAAACTTCTTAGCAAATTTACTTGACGCAGCCGCAGTGCGAACATTGCGCATGCGCAGTTAGCGGAAAATCGCACTGATGCGAAGGAAAATAACGAGCGAACAACTCGGAATGAGGGCCATTATCACCTGTTTGGTATGACTGGTTAATCATACACCTGACTATAATCATACAAAATCCCTGACTTTGTGCAAGTCTACCTAGAAAAATTGATGCTCTTTTGAAGGCAAAGGGTGGTCAGACCAAATTGATTTGATTTAAGTTTCTCTACTGTACACTCACTTTGCATTGTATTCACTGACAAAAAGAAACTATTAACACTATTTTTGAAAGCATTTTTACTTTGCAGCATTTTTTCGACACCTGCCCAAATCTTTTGCACAGTATTGTATATACTGTGTGTCAATAATTTGTTAACTCTGTAGTAACTGTAACTGTGTCACTGTTACATTCTGGTTCACGCTTAGACAGTCAGCACCTCAGCAGCAGTTTCAGTGAGTCTCAGTGAAGGAGGAGGTGGAAAGGAATGATAAACTCCCTATCGCCTGATGAATGCCTACTAATCTCAGTGCAAGGTGAAACATTTACACTATGGGGTCTATTCAATGACTGTCAGATCTTCTTCGACGGAGAGGATCCGACAATTCAGTAATCAATTAGCAGGTTTTGCCCATTTTCAACAATGCTGATCCGACTTTTTTTGAAGTCAAATCAGCATTGTCGAAAACGGGCCAAAATCCTGTCGGAAGTGGCCACTAATTTGACAAAACACGTGGATCCGCGCCTAATCCGCCGATCCACGTGTGTTTCGACAAGTGCTGGTTTTTCCGACTGTCGGAAAAACGGCATTCTTATTGAATAGGTTGAATGTAAATTCAACCTATTTCTGACGAAACGTTCTGGTTTTTCCGACTGTCGGAAAAACCGGCGCCAATTGAATAGACCACTGAAACTTTAATAGGGGAAAAGGAAGGTCAGCTGTATTTATTTAATTATTTCAGACTAATTAAATTATTTAAAATATCTAACTAGTATATATTAACTAGAAAAACTAAACGAGGACACAAGAAAAACAAAGCATGGAGGCAAAGAAAGAACAGCCCCACAATGCAAGATTACCAACTTTTTCACACCAATCATCTAACGGGGGTAAACAGCCACAAGAACAGCCAGGATGCTCAAGGTATCCACCTCCCATCCCGGTGATAAAACAACTTGAGGCCCACCTGGACCATTGGTGCCGCTGATCCCAGTAGGGTAGAATCAGCCTAAGACATGTATTGAAAGGTAGAGCACCTCAAGCTCACAAGACAGATTGCGATTGCACTGTTCTTTTCTGCCAACAGTGGAGCACAGCTGAGTACTGCACTGCCACCATACACTAATCAAACCCCCTCTAAAAACCCTCTAACCTAATCTTTGACAAACAGCTTTCATCGTTCAAATCTGCCCCCTTTGTCATACTGCCACGAGCCCAGTAATCTCCTGGTGTCCCCTGGCAGTCCAAGCTTCCATGGCACTTACCCTGGGATCCAAGAACCTAGAGGGGACCATGGTCTACACTAGGGAACCCCGCAAGGAGGTATAGACTCAGCTGTTTCCGATGTGCAGGTTGCGGCTCTCTGACTGGGTCTACTGGTACTGTGCTCGAGTGGATTAACTGATAAAAATAATATAAGCTTGGATATAGAACTGGAACCGTTGGAGCGGATATCGGGCTGGATCCGATGATTTATATATTAGACCGGAACCTGATGTTGACTGTCAGACTGGTACCAATGATAGGCATTTCTTTCTGGAACTGATAATAATAGTATCGGGCTGGAACCGATGGTGCTTGCATCGGACTGCAACCAATGATAATGCTGTCAGGCTGGAACAGATGGTACTTGTATTAGGCTGAAACCGATGGTACTTGTTTCTTGCTGGAACCCATTATGCTACTATCAGACTGGAACTGATGATGCGACTATTGGATTGAAACCAATGATATGACTATCAGACTGGAACCTATTAACTCAACCAGGCAAGGACCGAGGATTACACTGTGCTGAGTACACTTGGGTCTGGCTTGATCTGAAGAATGCTTTGTGATTGGCTGAACGCAGCAGGTGTAATGAGTTAGGCTAAATGCAGCAGATCTTAGTTGAGTCAGCTTGGAACTAATAATGCTTTAGTCTGTCCCAGGAACAGTAGATGTTATTTTAGTCTGACTGGAACTGACAGTATACTGTAGCAGAGCCGAGGACAATGGGTGTACAATAGTCAGACTGGAACTGATCAGCACTCACAGAGAGTGTCACAGGAGTCAGTCTGAACCTGACAAGGAAAACAGTGGACAACTATGGGAATAGACATCAGAGGTCTGGAGCCCAGAAAATTGCTCATGAAGCGACAGTTTGTTCAAGGCACTTGTGGCTAATCAGCAGGGCCGGCAACAGGAATCTTGGGGCCCTGTACAGTGATATCTCTGAGCCCCCCGCATCAGGGGCATAGCCTAAACTTTGTGGGCCCCATAGTAACATTTTGAAGGGGGTCCCAATGCTTCTAGAGAGTCACTTCTCTGCAGCAGTTGTTAATTTTTTTGCCCTATAATAGAGCCCTAGTTCATTTTCTGCACCATAGTAGAGCCTTAATTAATGTTATGCCCCATAGTAGTGCTCTAGTATCTTTTATGAATCTCAGTAGTGCTTAAGTTCATCCTATGTCACATTTCATAGCTGCCATTACATATTATGCTGCACAGTACCCCCAATTCACATTGATATATAGTGCTCCCCATTCATATTGTGCCTCATTACAGTGCCCCGGTTCATATTATATAAGATTAAAATGCCCTCCAGTTCATTTTTTTTTCTTGAAAATGTATTTATTCAAATTTTTCAATAATAAACAGACAGTTTGAAAAGGTACAGTCTCCATAGCACTACCATTTGCAGCCACACAATATTCCCAGAATTGGAGAAATAATACAGTATACATATCCAATACTTAATAAACAAGATATTCAAACAACAAGACAAAGACAAGGGGGGAGGGAAACACAAACATTGAATCAGGCTACACATTTCCCGCCAGGACGGCCACATGACATAGCGCGCCATAGCCAATAGCTCCATCGAGTTGGAGCTGTAGTGGTGTTAAGGTTGACAAGAATCACAAAACATATCAATCCAGCTAGGGACTTATATAGTGGGTTGAGAGGGGTGCATATCTCTCTCAGGGTCGTTCTTTTCAGCGAGTCGAAAAATTTAAGGATATGAGACCTAAGCATGGGATCCAGAACTTCAATAAACGGTCCCCACTTCTTATAGAACAAATGAGCATGCTTGTCCACATCGTAAAAGGCAGATTGTCTATCATAATACATAGTCGACTTCACCATACCCAGAAGTTGCTCTAGTCTGGGGGGGGATCTATGGATCCATTGCGTCAGAATGGCCTTCTTTGCCAGTGTGAGAAACATGTAAAGGAACGGACGCAATGGGAGGATCTTAGCCGGTAACTCCCCATAAGAGAGATGCAAACCCAGCAGTGCCTTAGGTGATAAGGGGAGACGCAACCCAAATTTACTGTTTAAATACCATAAAATTTTATTCCAAAATCTTTGTATCTTGGGGCAACTCCAAAATACATGCATCAGGGTTGCATGGGGTGCTCTGCATTTAAGACATTGTCCTGAATCCAAAGACACCATATGACTCCTCTTACTAGGGGATATATATGCTCGGTTTAAAAATTTTACATGGATCTCCTGTAGGTTCGAGGAGTGTAGAACTTTAAAAATACCTGGTAAAGGGCGGAAAAAATCAGTTAGGGACCCTTGCATAGAGAGGTCTACCTTCCATTTTTCGAACATCTGACTCCATAACTTATCCACAACACTAGGGAGAAGGTCCCAATATAACCATTTTGTTTTACAGGGTAGTTTAGCAGTTCGAGTGAGTAAGGAGGTGAGGGAGTCAGAACCACCGGGGTGGAGTAATGGGTCAGGGAGGGATTGTACATAATGTCTAACTTGGAGATACATGAAGAATTCCGATCGATGCACACCATACCTCTCCACCAGCCCAGAAAAAGAATACACCAAACCTACAGGATCAAAAACATCTCTGATGCTACTGATTCCATTAGTCCACCACACCTCGAATTTTACATTCTCCAAGGGAGGGGTAAAACAAGGATTCCCACAGATAGGAATAAAATCAGTACGGCCAAAAATTCCTGTGCAGTGCTTTATTAATTATTTTCCAAGCAATATAAGCGTCCCAAAATAATAGATTTGTTTTCGCTTGTGAAAGGAGCAGGGTGAGCGGAGTGTGTAACAAGGCCTTCAAGTCATAAGGTGACACTATAGCCTGCTCAATGTGATAATTCGTGTATGTGGTTTTTGCCGTAAGCCAGTCATTTATATATCTGAAAGCCACCGCCCTAGAGAAAGTAAGCAGATCCGGGATCGCAAGGCCCCCCTCTTCCCTCCGCAACTTAAGTTTAGCTAATGCTATTCTTGGTTTTTTATTTGCCCACAGGAATTTGGTGCACATTTTATCATAAACAAGTGCATCTGCTCAGGAGAGTTTAAGGGGCAGTAACTGGAGCGAATAAGAGATCTTTGGGAAAATAATGCTCTTGAGGACCGCCGTGCGGCCTAGCAAAGATAGAGGGAGCGCTGACCATGATTGGAGCTGAGTAGAAATAGCCTGTAGTATGGGTGTAAAGTTCATCTTGTAAAGATCCGTTAAATCGGGTGGTAAATAAATCTCAAGATACTTCAATTTAGTTTTATTAACAGTAAATTGGGAGAGGAGAGGGAGGGAGGACATATTAAGTGCTGTCTGAGTCAAAGGGAGTAGTTCGGATTTTAAAGTATTCACCTTATAACCAGCAAAGAGGCCGAATTCTCGATTTTTTTCCATTATCGCTGGGATGGAGACTTCAGGGCGGGATATAAAGAGTAACATATCATCTGCAAATAAGCTTATTTTAAGTTCCTGGTCATAAATTTAAATACCTGAGAATGAAGGGAGCCCTCGCAGCGCCAGAGCAAGAGGTTCCACAGCCAGCGCAAATAATAGGGGCGATAATGGGCAACCTTGTCTGGTGCCCCTTCCCAACCGCACACGATCCAAGAGAAATCCATTACATAGGATACGAGAACTCGAATTGGAGTACAAAGCCCGCAGCACACCGGCTAGGCCCGACGGGAACCCAAACCTCGCCAGAGTGGTATATAAATGATCCCAGATCACCAGATCAAAAGCCTTTTCGGCATCTAGCGAGAAGAGAAAATGTGGGTCCACATTCCCAGTGTGGCCCAGCCAGTGCGCCGCCGCCAGTATCTTGCGAATATTACTAGTGGAATGTCTCCCAGAGATAAATCCCGTTTGGTCGGGGTGGACCACAGAAGGGAGGAGGGGTTTCAGTCTGTCTGCGAGAATCTTGGTAAACAATTTATAGTCTACATTTAAGAGCGAGATCGGTCTATAGGACCCAGGGTATTGTAAATCTTTGCCTGGTTTAGGTTAGAGACGTATAAAAGCATCATTAAAATATGAGAGTATTTTATGAGATATTAGGATGACATTAAAAAGGGAAGTAAGGGGGGGGGATCAATTTTGCAGAGAGCAATCGGTAATATTCCCCAGAGTAGCCATCCGGCCCTGGGGATTTTAAGGGTTTCAGGTGTTTAATGGCCTTCTCAACCTCGGACTCTGTTATGAGTGAGCAGACACGTTCTGTCAAAGAAGGATCCACCCGGGGTGGAGAAATAGAATCCCAGAATGACTGTTTAGCATTCTCATTAACAGAGGAGGTTTCATAAACAGTAGTGTAAAAATCTGATAGGACTTTCGCTATGTCTTTAGATTTAGAAGCTAGAGTGCCATCTGATTGTTTAAGTTGATGAATGAGAGAATTAGATCCTTTCAATAAGTGTGATAACAATTTGCCTGTCTTATTTCCAAAACGGTAAAATCTATGATTCTTATGAAATGTGTGTTTATCTCCCAACGCCTGCAGAACTGCATTAAAAGCCACTTTAGCATCCAAATATTGGGATTTTATAGAGGGGGAGGGGTTCTGTTTGAATCTCTGATAGGCCTCAGTCAGTCGCTGTTGTGAGTTCTTAAAAGTAGAAGCGAATGTCTTTTTCCTTCGGGAGACATATTCAAAGAGACGTCCCCTAATGACCGCTTTAGAGGCCTGCCAGAAAACCAAAGGATCATCTCGCGCCATTTGGGCATTAGTAGCGGAGTAGTCATCCCAAAATGACTCCAGGTCCTTACGAAATTCCATAGAGGAGGAGAAATCTGTGGGAAAACGCCAGCGTCTAAAGGAACCTACATCTACCTTAGTGGACATGGAAGCCCAAACAACAGAATGGTCCGACAATGCCATTGGTTCAATAGAGGAATCAAGGGCATGTAGAACCAGGGAATCAGAGACCATCAAGTAATCGATCCTGGACAGGGAATGATGGGCAGCGGAGAGGCAGGTGTATTCCCTATCCATGGGGTGTAAAAATCTCCAAATATCTGATACCTGGAGCTGTTGCTCCATATAAGGGATGCCAAATTTAGGGAGATTACGGGTAGAGGTGGAGGACTGAACATCCATATACTTTGAAGCAATGACATTAAAATCACCCCCTATAATCAGGGATGAGGTGGAATAAGGATATAAGGCATTAAGCAGAGAACGAAAAAAAGCTTTTGAATACTGATTAGGAGCATAAACCGTACACAGCACATATCTAGCATCCCAAATGGTCACTTCTAAAATAAGATACCTGCCTGCCGGGTCCACCACAGAAGAGACCACCTCCAATCCCAAGGAGCGCCTGGCCAGGACGAGAACTCCTCTGTCCTTCGAAGAGTAGGGACCATCAGCTACAACACGCCAGCCGAGCGTGCCTAATTCCTGAGCCTCTGGGGAGAGGAGGTGGGTCTCCTGCAAGAAAACCAGATCTAAACGCAGCTTGTTAAGATACAAGAGTATTTTCTTCCTCTTTATAGGGGAGTGGATACCCCCAACATGCCACGTAGCCACCTTGAAACTAGACATTAAATCACAAATCTAATGGTATAAGCTTCCCTCCGATGGAGAGAGGGCCTGCTATCAGGCTTCCAGAAGGAAACCAAGTAGTAGTAACAATGTACACCCAACAAGAACAGTAACCTAATATCAAAACTCAAGGACACATTAGGAGGGGAGGGAGGGGGAGACACAAGACAACAAGAAAAACAACAAACAATATAACAGAAACACCAAACATGTGTCTCTGTCATAGATATCCAATATGGACTTCACAGTGTGAACAATGCAGGTTGATAAAGCAGGGAGTATTTAGGCTCCTAGCCTCAACCACTTATCAGATAAGAGGTATAAAATCAATACCGCAACCAATTTAAGAACTAGATAACTGAAAACATATGGGGCATAGATATGATCTCGAGCCCGCAGCAGAAGGGGAGGGGGGGGAGGGAGGGGGGGGGGAGGAAGAAGAGATGGAGGCCCCTTCATAAGAACCATCAATTGCACCATCTACTTTGTATAAAGTGCAGGTTTGGCATCCACTGGGTGATGGGAGGGGAAGGGGGGGGGGAGGGATGGGGAGTGGGGGGGGGTGGTTGGGAAAGGTAGATTCCGGGCCATAAGTCCAGCATCAGAGTAGGAGTCCGGACACACAGTTCAAAAGCCTAAGTCGACAGGCATTCAGGGCATGGCAGCTGAATATATAGATTAGCTCTCTTCTTCTTCCATCCTGTTATTTCCCTCCGATAGGAAACTCTCAGCATCTGCAGGCGTGGAGAAGTCTTTAAAGGAGTTTCCATCAAAGATTCGTAAGCGTGCAGGGTACAACAGCGCAAATTTACGACCGGGCGACACCAGTGATAAACATATGGGTGTAAAAGCTTTCCGCAGCCGTGTTAATTCCGGGGAGTAGTCCTGGAACAGTAATAGTTTATTCCCGTCCCACGAGATATCCCTGAGGCGACGAGATGCCGACCACAGCGCTTCCTTATGGAGGAAATTAAGGCACTTAAATAGGACCGCACGCGGTCTAGAGCCGGAGCCCGAGGGCCTGGAAGGGCCGGTTCTATGAGCACGTTCTACGACTAAGTCTGCACACACTTCCTGTACATCCAGGAGTTCGGGTAGCCTGTGACGCAGGAATTTGTACAACTCAGGGCCGCGAATGGACTCAGGCAAGCCTATGAGGCGCAGATTAAATATGCGCGAGCGATTCTCCAAATCATCTAATTTCGCCCAAACCTGCGTATCAGATTTCTGCAGACTGGCCACAGTGTCTTTTAAATCAGCTACATCTTAAAAATTAGAGCCTGCAGTTTGTTCCACATGTGCCAGCCTCTTAGTGAGTTGCTTATATTGGCTTTTTATATCTAGCACTGCTTGCTGTAATGCAGCTGCATGTGTTTGAGCTTGCTCCTGTAATAAAGGTTGCACTGTCTCCTTAACAGCCCACATAATATCAGCATACGATAAGGCAGGATTTAGTGTGGCACTTGGTGCTGTGTCTATGGCAGGAACCTTGCGGGGTTGTTTTTGTACCTGTAGTTCCACGGAATGAGCAGTGTCTGGATGTCCAGGATTAGTAGCAGCTGCGGTGGCCATCTTGGATGTGGCAGGTCTGTCCCCGTCCCTTCCCGATTTCTGCTGCTTCTGAGGAATGCTGCCGGCCAGGTACCTCTCCATATAGAGGAGGGGGGACCCCAAGGAGGCTTGAGGGGGTTAGTGGTTGCCGTGGGGTTGCCTAAGGAGGCAATACGCCGGGTATATAAGCGGCGGGCACCGGAGCTTGAGAGGAGCGCAATACTTTATGCGCTGCCGGAACCGGAAGTCGCCCTCCAGTTCATTTTATAGCACACTACAATAAGCAGGTCCAGGGGCATACCTAGATATATTGCAGGACCCAAGAAAAAAAGTTTGAAAGGACCCCTACGTACCACCCGCTGGTGAAAAATATATATAACACATGTAACTTTGACAGGGAAGATAGGCCCCTCTCAGCTCTGAGCCCCATAGCAGCTGCACTGCCTGCACCTATGGTAGATACGTCCTTGCCCCTCATATAGGTATATTTTACATATATATATATATATATATAATATTTTTTTTATATATATATATATATATATATATATGTAAATCTCTCCTTCCTCCCTCATACATCCCACAGTCTGTGCCTCTTTCTCTCCTTCCTCCCACTCACCCCACAGTATGTCTCTCCCTAATGACTCCATGCTGCATTCTCAGCTCCCTTGCCCCATCCTAAAGAACTATATCCCCTCACCAATTCACTCCCAGGAAGATACTCACCTGTGCTGCACTCCCCAGTATCCCGACCCGAACAACGTACTGCAGTTACCATGGTGCCCTCGCACCCCACCAGAAAAGGCCGGTGCATGGCATAGGAATCCTGGTCAGTAGAGCTGCTGCCATGTCCTGTAACTGCCTGCAACATAACTAGACCCGGAAGCGTGAGTGTTGCAGTCACTGTGTGTGAGAGGCTCCTGTCTCCCCGATGCTGTGCCCACACCGCCTACAGCTCGCTGCCCTATTTGGACTAGACAGCTCACATCCCTGCCAGGCACTAAGTGTCGTATCCTTGGGGTCCATCTGATACTTGGGGCCAGGTGCAGGTGTCCCCTTTGACCCCCCCATGTCGCCGGCCCTGCTAATCTGTGACTTCCTTAAATCCCTGTTGGCTTGCGGTGATTGGTAGATGGAACATTTGTCCATAGAGGACTGAAGTATTCTAAATCAGCTGAAATGCAAGTATCATTGTGGCGCCCAGGGTCCAGGAAGGCAACAAAGAGCGGGGTTCACGGATTGGGGTACACTGGACACAGCAGTAGAGCAGGGGAGATGGAAAGCTAGCATGAGTACCTGACCTTTGCAAATTAGTGTACCAGCATGCAGGTAAGATTCGTTGTGCCAAATAATGATTACTGACACACCGAGCAAGGCCCCCTCAAAAGCCGGACCCAGACCCGCTTTCTATGGCCCTGAGAAGAAGCAGCAGAATAAGAAGAGAAAATGCATAGTATTCTCACACTGTTCTTCTTCCATTCATATGCCATGCAATCTTAATGGCCAGCTACATAAGACTGTCAGGGTTTTCTTCAACTCAGGGCTGTATCTAGGGGTGTGTGAGAGGTGCAGCCGCACAGAGCAAAGTGCTATGTTGGCAGCACCGTCACTGCCGCATGGTCCCTGCACCTGGCTAGCAGGGTGCCTAGACCTGTCACAAATAATGATATGCATGAACACTCTGCATATGCTGCCTCTAGACTCCTTAACCTCACCTCTTCACTTGGTCTCTCCGAGTGGACCATCCTCCCATGTCAACGGGAGCTCACTGGATCTGGTTTTCACTCAACTCTGCGATATTTCTGATTTCTCCAATTCCCCTTTTCCCCTCTCTGACCACCACCTGCTCTCTTTGAACTTATCTATCTCTGCTCCCCCATCTCTCCCTCCTAAGGCTACCATCACTAAGCGTAACATTGAGGCTATTGACACCTCATCCCTATCCTCCCTGTTCGACTCACTTTTCACTCCTCTTCTCTCTCTCACATATCCGGAACAAGCCACATCCCTATACAATGCATCTCTTACTTCTGCTCTTGACTCTGTTGCTCCACGAACCACTATTCACCCTCGCAGATCAACACCTCAATCCTGGCACACCAAATGCACCAGATATCTTCAAAAATGCTCACGTACTGCTGAGTGACAGTGGAGGAAATCACGCTCTAAGGCAGACTTCCTCCATTTCAAATTTATTCTCTCATCCTTCAGTGCTGCCCTTTCCCTCGCTAAACAATCATACTTCAAAATTCTCATCTCTACTACTACTACTATTGACCCATCTCTCTCCTCCCTTTTGCCGCCAAACTCCTTGAGCATATTGTCTATAACCGCCTCACTGCCTTTCTTTCCTGTCACTCACTGCTTGACTCTTTCCAGTCTGGTTTCCGTTCTCTCCACTCCACTGAAACTGCCCTCACAAAAGTCTGCAATGACCTCTATGCAGCCAAATCTAAGGGCCACTACTCTCTGCTTATTCTTCTTGACCTCTCTGCTGCTTTTGACACTGTGGACCACCCTCTCCTTCTGCAAATCATTCACTCTCTGGGTCTGCATGATACTGCTCTCTCCTGGCTGTCCTCCTACCTCTCTGATCGTTCTTTCTTTGTCTCCTCTCATGACACTACCCCCCCATCCCCACTTCCACTAACTGTTGGTGTCCCCCAAGGCTCTGTTCTTGTCCTCTCCTTTTCTCTCTCTATACGTCCTCTTTCGGTGAACTCATTAGTTCTTTTAACTTCCAGTATCACCTCTATGCTGATGACACTCAAATCTACCTTTCGTTCCCTGATCTCTCCCTGGCTCTCCTCACTCGTACCTCCAACTGTCTCTCTGTTATCTCCTCCTGGATGTCCCAGCGCTTTCTTAACTCAACATGTCTAAGACTGAGCTGATCATCTTCCCACCCTCCCGCACAACCTCACCTCCCACAATCTCATTATCCATTGATGGCTGCCGGATGGTGAAATGGTTAGCATTACTGCCTCACAGCACTGAGGTCATTGGCTCTGTATGGAGTTTGTATATTCTCCCCATACTTGTGTGGGTTTCCTTCGGGTACTCCGGTTTCCTCCCACAATCCAAAAATATACTGGTAGGTTAATTGGATCCCAACAAAATTAACACTAGCGTGTATCTGTGTGTGTGTACATGTGGTAGGGAATATAGATTGTAAACTCCACTGGGGCAGGGATTGATGTGAATGGCTAAGTATTCTCTGTACAGCGCTGCGGAATATGTGTGTGCTTTATAAATAACTGGTAATAAATAAATAATAATAATAAATTGATGGCACGACTATCTCCTCTAGCCCACAAGTACGCTGTCTTGGCGTAATCCTTGACACCTCCCTCTCCTTCAAACCATACATTCAGCACCTCTCACAAACCTGTCATTTTCATCTCAAAAACATTTCCAGGATCAGACCCTTTCTCACCCAGGATGCCACAAAGACCATTATCCACTCACTGATTATTTCCAGACTGGATTACTGTAATCTCCTCCTAACTGGCCTCCCTGACAATTACCTCTCTCCACTCCAATCTATCCTCAATGCTGCAGCCCGGCTCATCTTCTTCACCAAATGCACTACGTCCACCTCCCCTCTCCTACAAGCCCTTCACTGGCTTCCCTTCCCTTTCAGAATCCAATTCAAACTTCTCACACTCACTTACAAAGCATTCACCCACTCCTCTCCCATTTACATCTCTGACCTTATCTTCCTTTACTCTCCCACCCGTTCTCTTAGCTCTGCTACTGCACGCTGACTCTCCTGTCTTCTGATTACTTCCTCCTACTCCTATCTCCAAGATTTTTCATGTGCTGCTCCCTTTCTCTGGATTTCTTTACCTCTCCCCATCAGACTCTCCACTTCTTTACCAAACCCAGCCAAATCTCATCCTAACCCTCTGTCCCATGCTCGGTCTACCCCATCTGTGTCACCCCTGTCTGTCTGCCCCTCCCCTTTAGAATGTAAGCTCTCACGAGTAGGGCCCTCTTCCCTCATGTGCTTATCCTTTTCTTACTTTAATAATCCTCACTTGCCCAAATCCTGCAGTTTTTTGGCCACCTTGAAACTTATCTCTATGTCATCTACTGATGTAGTTATGCTTAGTTACCCTGTACTTGTCCTATGTTGTCTTCAACTGTAAGTCACTGTTTTCCTGTTTTGAATATGTGCATATGTACTCTGTAATTGGGTGCTGCGGAACCCTTGTGGTGCCCTATAAATTAGAGATGTGCGGCGGGTACTTTTCGTGTTTTGGTTTTGGTTCTAATTCCCCGCTCGTGTTTTGGTTTTGGATTGGTTTTGCCAAAACCACCCTTTCGAGTTTTGGTTTTGGATCTTGATGATTTTTAAAAAAAAACATAAAAACGGCTAACATCACAGAATTTGGGGGTAATTTTGATCCTACGGTATTATTAACCTCAATCACATTCATTTCCACTAATTTCAAGTCTATTCTGAACATCTCACACCTCACAATGGCCCTCATTCCGAGTTGTTCGCTCGCTAGCTGCTTTTAGCAGCATTGCACACGCTAAGCCGCCGCCCTCTGGGAGTGTATCTTAGCTTAGCAGAATTGCGAACGAAAGATTAGCACAATTGCGAATAGAAATTTTTTAGCAGTTTTTGAGTAGCTCCAGACTTACTCAGCCATTGCAATCAGTTCAGTCAGTTTCGTTCCTGGTTTGACGTCACAAACACACCCAGCGTTTGCCCAGACACTCCCCCGTTTCTTCAGACACTCCCGCGTTTTTCCCAGAAACGCCAGCGTTTTTTCACACACTCCCAGAAAACGGCCAGTTTCCGCCCAGAAACACCCACTTCCTGTCAATCACATTACGATCACCAGAACGATGTAAATTCCTCGTTATGCCGTGAGTAAAATACCTAACTTTTGTGTAAAATAACTAAGCGCATGCGCTCTGCGAACCTTGCGCATGCGCATTAAGAGACTAATCGCAATATAGCAAAAATCGGCAACGAGCGAACAACTCGGAATGACCACCTATATTGTTTTTAGGCCAAAAGGTTGCACTGAGGTGGCTGTATGACTAAGCTAAGTGACACAAGTGTGCGGCACAAACACCTGGCCCATCTAGGAGTGGCACTGCAGTGGCAGACAGGATGGCAGATATAAAAAAAGACCCCAACAGCACATCATGCAAAGATGTAAAGAGGTGTAATGAGGTAGCTGTATGACTAAGCTAAGCAACACAAACAATTGACCCATCTAGGAGTGGCACTGCAGTGTCAGACAGGATGGCACTTTAAAAACTAGCCCCCAAACAGCACATGATGCAAAGAAGAAAAAGAAGTGCACCGAGGTAGCTGTATGACTAAGCTAAGCGACACAAACACCCGGCCCATCTAGTAGTGGCATGCAGTGGCTGAATGTCGAAAGTGGCATCCAATTTTTCAGTCCACTGACAGCATCTCCTGCACGCCCCTGTCATTTTTCAAAAATTCTGCAATTGGTGGACTTATACGGCAGTACCCCGGACCACTAGCATATCTATAATGGGTCAGTTTGTGCGGTGCACATGGGCCACTGGGTCCAGAGTAGAGATGAGCGGGTTCGGTTCTCCGAGATCCGAACCCCCCCGAACTTTACCTATTTTACACGCCTTGCTCGGTTAACCAGAACGCGCCCGAACGTCATCATCCCGCTGTCGGATTCTCGCGAGATTCGTATTCTATATAAGGAGCCGCGTGTCGCCACCATTTTCACTCGTGCTTTGCAGATTGAACGGAGAGGATGTGGCTGCGTTCTCTCCCTGAAAAGCTCCGTAATCTGTGCTCAGTGTGCTGCAAATATCTGTGCTCAGTGTGCTGCAAATAATCTGTGCTCAGTGTGCTGAAAATATCTACGTTCTCTTCCTGAAAAAGCTCCATTTCTGTGCTCAGTGTGCTGCAAATATCTGATCAGTGTGCTGCATTGTGGGGACTGGGGACCACCAGTATATAATATATACTTTTCTATAGCTTCTATATTACTTGTCAGGACACATGGTCACAGTTACACCACTCTGTACTGATATATACAATAATATATATATACTTTTCTATAGCTTCTATACTGCTTGTCAGGACACATGGGTCACAGTTACACCGCTCTGTACTGATATATACAATAATATATATACTTTTCTATAGCTTCTGTACTGCTTGTCAGGACACATGTGTCGCAGTTACACCGTTCTATACTGATATACAGTAATATATATACTTTTCTATAGCTTCTATACTGCTTGTCAGGACACACGGGTCACAGTTACACCGCTCTGTACTGATATATACAATAATATATATACTTTTCTATAGCTTCTATACTGCTTGTCAGGACACATGGGTCACAGTTACACCGCTCTGTACTGATATATACAATAATATATATACTTTTCTATAGCTTCTATACTGCTTGTCAGGACACATGTGTCACAGTTACACTGCTCTGTACTGATATATACAATAATATATATACTTTTCTATAGCTTCTGTACTGCTTGTCAGGAAACATGGTCACAGTTACACCGCTCTGTACTGATATATACAATAATATATATACTTTTCTATAGCGTCTATACTGCTTGTCAGGACACATGGTCACAGTTACACCGCTCTGTACTGATATATACAATAATATATATACTTTTCTATAGCGTCTATACTGCTTGTCAGGACACGTGTCACAGTTACACCGCTCTGTACTGATATACAGTAATATATATACTTTTCTATAGCTTCTATACTGCTTGTCAGGACACATTGTCACAGATACACCGCTTTGTACTGATATATACAATAATATATATACTTTTCTATAGCCTCTATACTGCTCGTCAGGACACATGGTCACAGTTACACCGCTCTGTACTGATATATACAATAATATATATGCTTTTCTATAGCCTCTATACTGCTTGTCAGGACACATGGTCACAGTTACACTGCTCTGTACTGATATATACAATAATTTTAAATACTTTTCAATAGCTTCTATACTGCTTGTCAGGACACACATGGGTCACAGTTACACCGCTCTGTACTGATATATACAATAATATATATACTTTTCTATAGCTTCTATACTGCTTGTCAGGACACATTGTCACAGATACACCGCTTTGTACTGATATATACAATAATATATATACTTTTCTATAGCTTCTATACTGCTTGTCAGGACACATGGTCACAGTTACACCGCTCTGTACTGATATATACAATAATATATATGCTTTTCTATAGCCTCTATACTGCTTGTCAGGACACATGGTCACAGTTACACTGCTCTGTACTGATATATACAATAATATATATGCTTTTCTATAGCCTCTATACTGCTTGTCAGGACACATGGTCACAGTTACACTGCTCTGTACTGATATATACAATAATATATATACTTTTCTATAGCTTCTATACTGCTTGTCAGGACACATGTGTCACAGTTACACCGCTCTGTACTGATATATACAATAATATATATACTTTTCTATAGCCTCTATACTGCTTGTCAGGACACATGTGTCACAGATACACCGCTCTGTACTGATATATACAATAATATATATACTTTTCTATAGCTTCTATACTGCTTGTCAGGACACATGTGTCACAGATACACGGCTCTGTACTGATATATACAATAATATATATACTTTTCTATAGCTTCTATACTGCTTGTCAGGACACATGGGTCACAGTTACACTGCTCTGTACTGATATATACAATAATATATATACTTTTCTATAGCTTCTGTACTGCTTGTCAGGACACATGTGTCGCAGTTACACCGTTCTATACTGATATACAGTAATATATATACTTTTCTATAGCTTCTATACTGCTTGTCAGGACACACGGGTCACAGTTACACCGCTCTGTACTGATATATACAATAATATATATACTTTTCTATAGCTTCTATACTGCTTGTCAGGACACATGGGTCACAGTTACACCGCTCTGTACTGATATATACAATAATATATATACTTTTCTATAGCTTCTATACTGCTTGTCAGGACACATGTGTCACAGTTACACTGCTCTGTACTGATATATACAATAATATATATACTTTTCTATAGCTTCTATACTACTTGTCAGGACACATGGGTCACAGTTACACCGCTCTGTACTGATATATACAATAATATATATTAGTGATGAGCGGGTTCGGTTTCTCGGAAACCGACCCCCCCCGAACTTCACGCTTTTTACACGGGTCCGAGGCAGACTCGGATCTTCCCGCCTTGCTCGGTTAACCCGAGCGCGCCCGAACGTCATCATCCCGCTGTCGGATTCTCGCGAGGCTCGGATTCTATCGCGAGACTCGGATTCTATATAAGGAGCCGCGCGTCGCCGCCATTTTCACACGTGCATTGAGATTGATAGGGAGAAGACGTGGCTGGCGTCCTCTCCGTTTAGAGTAGACTAGAGAGTAGTAGAGAGTGACACTTGATTTACTAATTTTGGGGAGCATATTAGGAGTACTACTTGCTGATAGTGTGACCAGTGACCACCAGTTTAATTAATCCGTTCTCTGCCTGAAAAAAAACGATACACAGTGTGACACTGTCACATACCATATCTGTGCTCAGCCTCAGTGTGCCCTCAGTGTGCTGCATCATCTATGTAATACTGTATATCTGACTGTGCTGAGTGCTCACTGCTCACACAGCTTAATTGTGGGGGAGACTGGGGAGCAGTTATAGCAGGAGTACATATTTTTAACAGTGCACACTTTTGCTGCCAGAGTGCCACTGCCAGTGCCAGTGTGACTGACCAGTGACCACCGACCACCAGTATATTGTGATTGTCTGCCTGAAAAAGTTAAACACTCGTCGTGTGGTGTTTTTTTTAATTCTATAAACGCATTCTGCTGACAGTGTCCAGCAGGTCCGTCATTATATAATATATACCTGTCCGGCTGCAGTAGTGATATATATATATATTTTTTATATCATTATCATCCAGTCTATATTAGCACTGCAGCAGACGCAGTACGGTAGTCCACGGCTGTAGCTACCTCTGTGTCGGCAGTCGCTCGTCCATCCATAATTGTATACCACCTACCCGTGGTGTTTTTTTCTTTTTTCTATCTTCTTGATACTAGTAGCTTACTTTAGGAGTCTGCAGTGCTGAGCTGACAGTGTCCAGCAGGTCCGTCATTATATAATATATACCTGTCCGGCTGCAGTAGTGATATATATATATATTTTTTATATCATTATCATCCAGTCTATATTAGCAGCAGACGCAGTACGGTAGTCCACGGCTGTAGCTACCTCTGTGTCGGCAGTCGCTCGTCCATCCATAATTGTATACCACCTAACCGTGGTGTTTTTTTTTTTTTTCTATCTTCTTGATACTAGTAGCTTACTTTAGGAGTCTGCAGTGCTGAGCTGACAGTGTCCAGCAGGTCCGTCATTATATAATATATACCTGTCCGGCTGCAGTAGTGATATATATATATTTTATATCTCATTATCATCCAGTCTATATTAGCAGCAGACGCAGTATGGTAGTCCACGGCTGTAGCTACCTCTGTGTCGGCAGTCGCTCGTCCATCCATAATTGTATACCACCTACCTGTGGTGTTTTTTTTTTTTCTATCTTCTTGATACTACTAGTAGCTTACTTTAGGAGTCTGCAGTGCTGAGCTGACAGTGTCCAGCAGGTCCGTCATTATATAATATATACCTGTCCGGCTGCAGTAGTGATATATATATATATTTTTTATATCATTATCATCCAGTCTATATTAGCACTGCAGCAGACGCAGTACGGTAGTCCACGGCTGTAGCTACCTCTGTGTCGGCAGTCGCTCGTCCATCCATAATTGTATACCACCTACCCGTGGTGTTTTTTTCTTTTTTCTATCTTCTTGATACTAGTAGCTTACTTTAGGAGTCTGCAGTGCTGAGCTGACAGTGTCCAGCAGGTCCGTCATTATATAATATATACCTGTCCGGCTGCAGTAGTGATATATATATATATTTTTTATATCATTATCATCCAGTCTATATTAGCAGCAGACGCAGTACGGTAGTCCACGGCTGTAGCTACCTCTGTGTCGGCAGTCGCTCGTCCATCCATAATTGTATACCACCTAACCGTGGTGTTTTTTTTTTTTCTATCTTCTTGATACTAGTAGCTTACTTTAGGAGTCTGCAGTGCTGAGCTGACAGTGTCCAGCAGGTCCGTCATTATATAATATATACCTGTCCGGCTGCAGTAGTGATATATATATATATTTTTTATATCATTATCATCCAGTCTATATTAGCAGCAGACGCAGTACGGTAGTCCACGGCTGTAGCTACCTCTGTGTCGGCAGTCGCTCGTCCATCCATAATTGTATACCACCTACCCGTGGTGTTTTTTTCTTTTTTCTATCTTCTTGATACTAGTAGCTTACTTTAGGAGTCTGCAGTGCTGAGCTGACAGTGTCCAGCAGGTCCGTCATTATATAATATATACCTGTCCGGCTGCAGTAGTGATATATATATATATTTTTTATATCATTATCATCCAGTCTATATTAGCAGCAGACGCAGTACGGTAGTCTACGGCTGTAGCTACCTCTGTGTCGGCAGTCGCTCGTCCATCCATAAGTTTATACCACCTACCCGTGGTGTTTTTTTCTTTTTTCTATCTTCTTGATACTAGTAGCTTACTTTAGGAGTCTGCAGTGCTGAGCTGACAGTGTCCAGCAGGTCCGTCATTATATAATATATACCTGTCCGGCTGCAGTAGTGATATATATATATATTTTTTTTATATCATTATCATCCAGTCTATATTAGCAGCAGACGCAGTACGGTAGTCCATGGCTGTAGCTACCTCTGTGTCGGCAGTCGCTCGTCAATCCATAAGTATACTAGTATCCATCCATCTCCATTGTTTACCTGAGGTGCCTTTTAGTTGTGCCTATTAAAATATGGAGAACAAAAATGTTGAGGTTCCAAAAATAGGGAAAGATCAAGATCGACTAGCTGCTGCCACTAGTCATGGCCGAGACGATGAAATGCCAGCAACGTCGTCTGCCAAGGCCGATGCCCAATGTCATAGTACAGAGCATGTAAAATCCAAAACACCAAATATCAGTAAAAAAAGGACTAAAAAATCTAAAATAAAATCGTCGGAGGAGAAGCGTAAACTTGCCAATATGCCATTTACCACACGGAGTGGCAAGGAACGGCTGAGGCCCTGGCCTATGTTCATGGCTAGTGGTTCAGCTTCACATGAGGATGGAAGCACTCAGCCTCTTGCTAGAAAAATGAAAAGACTCAAGCTGGCAAAAGCACAGCAAAGAACTGTGCGTTCTTCGAAATCACAAATCCACAAGGAGAGTCCAATTGTGTCGTTTGCGATGCCTGACCTTCCCAACACTGGACGTGAAGAGCATGCGCCTTCCACCATTTGCACGCCCCCTGCAAGTGCTGGAAGGAGCACCCGCAGTCCAGTTCCTGATAGTCAGATTGAAGATGTCAGTGTTGAAGTACACCAGGATGAGGAGGATATGGGTGTTGCTGGCGCTGGGTAAGGAAATTGACCAGGAGGATTCTGATGGTGAGGTGGTTTGTTTAAGTCAGGCACCCGGGGAGACACCTGTTGTCCGTGGGAGGAATAGGGCCATTGACATGCCTGGTGAAAATACCAAAAAAATCAGCTCTTCGGTGTGGAAGTATTTCAACAGAAATGCGGACAACATTTGTCAAGCCGTGTGTTGCCTTTGTCAAGCTGTAATAAGTAGGGGTAAGGACGTTAACCACCTCGGAACATCCTCCCTTATACGTCACCTGCAGCGCATTCATCATAAGTCAGTGACAAGTTCAAAAACTTTGGGCGACAGCGGAAGCAGTCCACTGACCAGTAAATCCCTTCCTCTTGTAACCAAGCTCACGCAAACCACCCCACCAACTCCCTCAGTGTCAATTTCCTCCTTCCCCAGGAATGCCAATAGTCCTGCAGGCCATGTCACTGGCAATTCTGACGAGTCCTCTCCTGCCTGGGATTCCTCCGATGCATCCTTGCGTGTAACGCCTACTGCTGCTGGCGCTGCTGTTGTTGCTGCTGGGAGTCGATGGTCATCCCAGAGGGGAAGTCGTACTCGTAAGACCACTTTTACTACTTCCACCAAGCAATTGACTGTCCAACAGTCCTTTGCGAGGAAGATGAAATATCACTGCAGTCATCCTGCTGCAAAGCGGATAACTGAGGCCTTGGCATCCTGGGCGGTGAGAAACGTGGTTCCGGTATCCATCATTACTGCAGAGGCAACTAGAGACTTGTTGGAGGTACTGTGTCCCCGGTACCAAATACCATCTAGGTTCCATTTCTCTAGGCAGGCGATACCGAAAATGTACACAGACCTCAGAAAAAGACTCACCGGTGTCCTAAAAAATGCAGTTGTACCCAATGTCCACTTAACCACGGACATGTGGACAAGTGGAGCAGGGCAGGCTCAGGACTATATGACTGTGACAGCCCACTGGGTAGAAGTATTGCCTTCCGCAGCAACAACAGCAGCAGCGGCACCAGTAGCAGCATCTTGCAAACGCCAACTCATTCCTAGGCAGGCTACGCTTTGTATCACCGCTTTCCATTAGAGGCACACAGCTGACAACCTCTTACGGAAACTAAGGAACATCATCGCAGAATGGCTTACCCCAATTGTTGTATCGGACAACGCCAGCAATATTGTGTGTGCATTAAATATGGGCAAATTCCAGCACGTCCCATGTTTTGCACATACCTTGAATTTGGTGGTGCAGAATTATTTAAAAAACGAGAGGGGCGTGCAAGAGATGCTGTCGGTGGCCAGAAGAATTGCAGGACACTTTCGGCGTACAGGCACCACGTACAGAAGACTGGAGCACCACCAAAAACGCCTGAACCTGCCCTGCCATCATCTGAAGCAAGAAGTGGTAACGAGGTGGAATTCAACCCTCTATATGCTTCAGAGGTTGGAGGAGCAGCAAAAGGCCATTCAAGCCTATACAACTGACCACGATATAGGAGGTGGAATGCACCTGTCTCAAGCGCAGTGGAGAATGATTTCAACGTTGTGCAAGGTTCTGCAACCTTTTGAACTTGCCACACGTGAAGTCAGTTCAGACACTGCAAGCCTGAGTCAGGTCATTCCCCTCATCAGGCTTTTGCAAAAGAAGCTGGAGACATTGAAGGAGGAGCTAACACAGAGCGATTCCGCTAGGCATGTGGGACTTGTGGATGGAGCCCTTAATTCGCTTAACAAGGATTCACGGGTGGTCAATCTGTTGAAATCAGAGCACTACATTTTGGCCACCGTGCTCGATCCTAGATTTAAAACCTACCTTGGATCTCTCTTTCCGGCAGACACAAGTCTGCTGGGGTTCAAAGAACTGCTGGTGACAAAATTGTCAAGTCAAGCGGAACACGACCTGTCAACATCTCCTCCTTCACATTCTCCCGCAACTGGGGGTGCGAGGAAAAGGCTCAGAATTCCGAGCCCACCCGCTGGCGGTGATGCAGGGCAGTCTGGAGCGACTGCTGATGCTGACATCTGGTCCGGACTGAAGGACCTGACAACGATTACGGACATGTCGTCTACTGTCACTGCATATGATTCTCTCCCCATTGAAAGAATGGTGGAGGATTATATGAGTGACCGCATCCAAGTAGGCACGTCAGACAGTCCGTACTTATACTGGCAGGAAAAAGAGGCAATTTGGAGGCCCTTGCACAAACTGGCTTTATTCTACCTAAGTTGCCCTCCCACAAGTGTGTACTCCGAAAGAGTGTTTAGTGCCGCCGCTCACCTTGTCAGCAATCGGCGTACGAGGTTTCATCCAGAAAATGTGGAGAAGATGATGTTCATTAAAATGAATTATAATCAATTCCTCCGTGGAGACATTGACCAGCAGCAATTGCCTCCAAAAAGTACACAGGGAGCTGAGATGGTGGATTCCAGTGGGGACGAATTGATAATCTGTGAGGAGGGGGATGTACACGGTGATATATCGGAGGATGATGATGAGGTGGACATCTTGCCTCTGTAGAGCCAGTTTGTGCAAGGAGAGATTAATTGCTTCTTTTTTGGTGGGGGTCCAAACCAACCCGTCATTTCAGTCACAGTCGTGTGGCAGACCCTGTCACTGAAATGATGGGTTGGTTAAAGTGTGCATGTCCTGTTTATACAACATAAGGGTGGGTGGGAGGGCCCAAGGACAATTCCATCTTGCACCTCTTTTTTCTTTCATTTTTCTTTGCGTCATGTGCTGTTTGGGGAGTGTTTTTTGGAAGGGCCATCCTGCGTGACACTGCAGTGCCACTCCTAGATGGGCCAGGTGTTTGTGTCGGCCACTAGGGTCGCTTAGCTTACTCACACAGCTACCTCATTGCGCCTCTTTTTTTCTTTGCGTCATGTGCTGTTTGGGGAGTGTTTTTTGGAAGGGCCATCCTGCGTGACACTGCAGTGCCACTCCTAGATGGGCCAGGTGTTTGTGTCGGCCACTAGGGTCGCTTAGCTTACTCACACAGCTACCTCATTGCGCCTCTTTTTTTCTTTGCGTCATGTGCTGTTTGGGGAGTGTTTTTTGGAAGGGCCATCCTGCGTGACACTGCAGTGACACTCCTAGATGGGCCAGGTGTTTGTGTCGGCCACTTGGGTCGCTTAGCTTAGCCATCCAGCGACCTCGGTGCAAATTTTAGGACTAAAAATAATATTGTGAGGTGTGAGGTGTTCAGAATAGACTGAAAATGAGTGTAAATTATGGTTATTGAGGTTAATAATACTTTGGGATCAAAATGACCCCCAAATTCTATGATTTAAGCTGTTTTTTAGGGTTTTTTGAAAAAAACACCCGAATCCGACAAAAAAAATTCGGTGAGGTTTTGCCAAAACGCGCTCGAACCCAAAACACGGCCGCGGAACCGAACCCAAAACCAAAACACAAAACCCGAAAAATTTCCGGTGCTCATCACTAATATATATACTTTTCTTATTTTCTATAGCTTCTATACTGCTTGTCAGGGCACATGTGTCACAGTTACACCGCTCTGTACTGATATATACAATAATATATATACTTTTCTATAGCTTCTATACTGCTTGTCAGGACACATATTTCACAGTTACACTGCTCTGTACCGATATATACAATAATATATATACTTTTCTATAGCTTCTATACTGCTTGTCAGGACACATGGGTCACAGTTACACCGCTCTGTACTGATATATACAATAATATATATACTTTTCTATAGCTTCTATACTGCTTGTCAGGACACATGTGTCACAGTTACACTGCTCTGTACCGATATATACAATAATATATATACTTTTCTATAGCTTCTATACTGCTTGTCAGGACACATGGGTCACAGTTACACTGCTCTGTACTGATATATACAATAATATATATACTTTTCTATAGCTTCTATACTGCTTGTCAGGACACAGGTGTCACAGTTACACCGCTCTGTACTGATATATACAATAATATATATACTTTTCTATAGCTTCTGTACTGCTTGTCAGGACACGTGTCACAGTTACACCACTCTGTACTGATATATACAATAATATATATACTTTTCCATAGCTAATAGTATTACAGTGCAGCATTTTGGTGATGAACAGTATACATATATAGTACAGTACAGTAGGCCATTGCTATTGATATATCACTGGCATATAATTCCACACATTAAAAAATGGAGAACAAAAATGTGGAGGGTAAAATAGGGAAAGATCAAGATCCACTTCCACCTCATGCTGAAGCTGCTGCCACTAGTCATGGCCGAGACAATGAAATGCCATCAACGTCGTCTTCCAAGGCCGATGCCCAATGTCATAGTAGAGAGCATGTAAAATCCAAAAAACAAAAGTTCAGTAAAATGACCCAAAAATCTAAATTAAAAGCATCTGATGAGAAGCGTAAACTTGCCAATATGCCATTTACGACACGGAGTGGCAAGGAACGGCTGAGGCCCTGGCCTATGTTCATGGCTAGTGGTTCAGCTTCACATGAGGATGGAAGCACTCATCCTCCCGCTAGAAAAATGAAAAGACTTCAGATGGCAAAAGCACAGCAAAGAACTGTACGTTCTTCTAAATCACAAATCCCCAAGGAGAATCCAATTGTGTCGGTTGCGATGCCTGACCTTCCCAACACTGGACGGGAAGAGCTTGCGCCTTCCACCATTTGCACGCCCCCTGCAAGTGCTGGAAGGAGCACCCGCAGTCCAGTTCCTGATAGTCAAATTGAAGATGTCACTGTTGAAGTACACCAGGATGAGGATATGGGTGTTGCTGGCGCTGAGGAGGAAATTGTCAAGGAGGATTCTGATGGTGAGGTGGTTTGTTTAAGTCAGGCACCCGGGGAGACACCTGTTGTCGTGGGACGAATATGGCCATTGACATGCCTGGTCAAATGACAAAACAAATCACCTCTTCTGTGTGGAATTATTTTAACAGAAATGCGGACAACAGGTGTCAAGCCGTGTGTTGCCTTTGTCAAGCTGTAATAAGTAGGGGTAAGGACGTTAACCACCTAGGAACATCCTCCCTTATATGTCACCTGGAGCGCATTCATCAGAAGTCATTGACAAGTTCAAAAACTTTGGGTGACAGCGGAAGCAGTCCACTGACAGCTAAGTCCCTTCCTCTTGTACCCATGCTCCTGCAAACCACACCACCAACTCCCTCAGTGTCAATTTCCTCCTTAGACAGGAACGCCAATAGTCCTGCAGGCCATGTCACTGGCAAGTCTGATGAGTCCTCTCCTAACTGGGATTCCTCCGATGGATCCTTGAGTGTAACGCCTACTGCTGCTGGTGCTGCTGTTGTTGCTGCTGGGAGTCGATCGTCATCCCAGAGGGGAAGTCGGAAGACCACTTGTACTACTTCCAGTAAGCAATTGACTGTCCAACAGTCCTTTGCGAGGAAGATGAAATATCACAGCAGTCATCCTGCTGCAAAGCGGATAACTCAGGTCTTGGCAGCTGCGGTGGTGTTAAACGATTGTGTCCGGTATCCACCGTTAATTCACAGGGAATTAGAGAATTGCTTGAGGTACTGTTTCCCTGGTACCAAATACCATCTAGGTTCCATTTCTCTAGGCAGGCGATACCAAGAATGTACACAGACGTCAGAAAAAGAGTCACCAGTGTCCTAAAAAATGCAGTTGTACCCAATGTCCACTTAACCACGGACATGTGGACAAGTGGAGCAGGGTAGACTCAGGACTATATGACTGTGACAGCCCACTGGGTAGAAGTATTGCCTTCCGCAGCAACAACAGCAGCAGCGGCACCAGTAGCAGCATCTTGCAAACGCCAACTCATTCCTAGGCAGGCTACGCTTTGTATCACCGCTTTCCATTAGAGGCACACAGCTGACAACCTCTTACGGAAACTAAGGAACATCATCGCAGAATGGCTTACCCCAATTGGACTCTCCTGGGTATTTGTGACATCGGACAACGCCACCAATATTGTGCGTGCATCACATGTGGGCAAATTCCAGCACGTCCCATGCTTTGCACATACATTGAATTTGGTGGTGCAGAATTTTTCTAAAAAACGACAGGGGCGTGCAAGTGATGCTGTCGGTGGCCCGAAGAATTGCGGGCCACTTTCGGCATTCAGCCACCGCGTGCCGAAGACTGGAGCACCAGCAAACACTCCTGAACCTGCCCCGCCATCATCTGAAGCAAGAGGTGGTAACGAGGTGGAATTCAACCCGCTATATGCTTCAGAGGATGGAGGAGCAGCAAAAGGCCATTCAAGCCTATACATCTGCCTATGATATAGGCAAAGGAGTGGGAATGCACCTGACTCAAGCGCAGTGGAGAATGATTTCAACGTTGTGCAAGGTTCTGCAACCCTTTGAACTTGCCACACGTGAAGTCAGTTCATACACTGCCAGCCTGAGTCAGGTCATTCCCCTCACCAGGCTTTTGCAGAAGAAGCTAGATAGATTGAAGGAGGAGCTAAAATGGAGCAATTCCGCTAGGCATGTGGGACTTGTGGATGGAGCCCTTAATTCGCTTAACCAGGATTCACGGGCGGTCAATCTGTTGAAATCAGAGCACTACATTTTGGCCACTGTGCTCAATCCTAAGTGTAAAGCCTGCGTTGTATCTCTCTTTCCGGCAGACACAAGTGTGCAGAGGTGCAAAGATCTGCTGGTGAGACACTTGTCAAGTCAAGCGGAATGTGACCAGTCAACAGCTCCTCCTTCACATTCTCCCGCAACTGGGGGTGCGAGGAAAAGGCTAAGAATTCCGAGCCCACCCGCTGGCCGTGATGCAGGGCAGTCTGGAGCGAGTGCTGACATCTGGTCCGGACTGAAGGACCTGCCAACGATTACTGACATGTCGTCTACTGTCACTGCATATGATTCTGTCACCATTGAAAGAATGGTGGAGGATTATATGAGTGACCGCATCCAAGTAGGCACGTCAGACAGTCCGTACGTATACTGGCAGGAAAAAGAGGCAATTTGGAGGCACTTGCACAAACTGGCTTTATTTTACCTAAGTTACCCCCCCCCAGTGTGTACTCCGAAAGAGTGTTTAGTGCAGCCGGTCACCTTGTCAGCAATCGGCGTACGAGGTTACTTCCAGAAAATGTGGAGACGATGATGTTCATCAAAATTAATTATAATCAATTCCTCCGTGGAGACATTCACCAGCAATTGCCTCCAGAAAGTACACAGGGACCTAAGATGGTGGATTCCAGTGGGGACGAATTAATAATCTGTGAGGAGGGGGATGTACACAGTGAAAGGGGTGAGGAATCGGATGATGAGGAGGAGGTGGACATCTTGCCTCTGTAGAGCCAGTATGCGCAAGGAGAGATTGATTGCTTCTTTTTTGGTGGGGGCCCAAACCAACCAGTCATTTCAGCCACAGTCGTGTGGCAGACCCTGTCACTGAAATGATGGGTTTGTTAAAGTGTGCATGTCCTGTTTATACAACATCCATCTTCCATCTTGCACCTCTTTTTTTATTATTTATCTCTGCATCATGTGATGTTTGTGGCTAATTTTTTTAAGTGACATCCTGTCTGACACTTCAGTGCCACTCCTAGATGGGCCAGGTGTTTGTGCCGGCCACTTGGGTCGCTTAGCTTAGTCATCCAGCGACCTCGGTGCAAATTTTAGGACTAAAAATAATATTGTGAGGGGTGAGGTGTTCAGAATAGACTGGAAATGAGTGAAAATTATGGTTATTGAGGTTAATAATACTATGGGATCAAAATGACCCCCAAATTCTATGATTTAAGCTGTTTTTGAGGGTTTTTTGGGAAAAAACACCCGAATCCAAAACACACCCGAATCCGACAAAAAATTTTCAGGGAGGTTTTGCCAAAACGTGTCCGATTTCAAAACACGGCCGCGGAACCGAATCCAAAACCAAAACACAAAACCCGAAAAATGTCCGGTGCACATCTCTAGTCCAGAGGGGACCCACACCGCACACACTGCACCCATTTTTTCTATACTTACCTTTCCGGCATCCATCGGTGTTTGTGTGGGCCCCCTCCTCTACCCTAGTCGTCACCGCCGCTTCTAGCGCACTGAGCACTAAAGACTCTGGCACCGTGCCAGAGTCTACAGTACGAGCGCAGTACTCTGAAAAAATGGTGCATCGGCCATTTTTTCGGCGTCCTGCGGCATCCTGCGCATGCACTGTAGACTCTAGCACTGTGCCAGAGTCTCTATTGCTCAGTGCGCTAGCAGTGCGCTAGCAGCGGCAGTACGAGCGCAGTACTCTGAAAAAATGGCGCATCGGCCATTTTTTCGGCGTCCTGCGCATGCACTGTAGACTCTGGCACTGTGCCAGAGTCTCAGTGCTCAGAGGGCTATCAGCAGTGCTGCCAGCTACGGGAGAGGAGGGGGCCCACACACGGAGTCTGCACACTGGTCCCCTCCTCCCTTGAGACGCCTCTGCCCTTGACTAATACAGCAGTTCCCCTGGACTTATACGGCAGTATCAGACAGGGTGGCACTTTAATAAACCATGCCCCAAACAGCACATGATGCAAAGATGAAAAAATGTGAACCAAGGTTGCTGTATGACTAAGCTAAGCGACACAAGTGTGTGGCACAAACACCTGGCCCATCTAGGAGTGGCACTGCAGTGACAGACAGGATGGCACTAAAAAAACTAGGCCCCAAACAGCACATCATGCAAAGAAGAAAAAGAGGTGCAATGAGGTAGCTGTATGACTAAGCTAAGCGACACAAACAATTGGCCCATCTAGGAGTGGCATTGCAGTGTCAGACAGGATGGCACTTAAAAAAAAATAGTACCCAAACAGCACATAGTGCCAAGAAGTAAAAGAGGGCAATGAGGTAGCTGTATGACTAAGCTAAGCGACACAAGTGTATGGCACAAACACCTGGCCCATCTAGGGTTGACACTGCAGTCCCACTGCACTAATGGCAGATACCGGATGCACGTCTAGCAACAGCACTGTTGTTATGGCCTCAGTAATCCGCATTGCAACTGGGTATATATATATATATATATATATATATATATATATACGGCAGTATCACTGGAATTATATGGCAGTACCACTGGACATATACGGAAGGATCACTGGACTGGATTTATACATCAGTACCACTGGAATTATACGGCAGGATCACTGGATATATATGGTAGTACCGCTGGACATATACAGCAGTATCAATGGACATATACGGCAGTATCACTGGACTGGATTTATACGCCAGTACCACTGGAATTATACGGCAGGATTACTGGAATTATACGGCAGGATCACTGGAGTTATACGCCAGTACCACTGGAATTATACGGCAGGATCACTGGAATTATACGGCAGGATCACTGGATTTATACGGCAGTACCGCTGGACAAATACGGCAGTATCAATGGACATATAAGGCAGTATCACTGGACATATACGACAGTATCACTGGACATATACACTATACAGCAGTATCACTGGACTGGTCTAACACGCCAGTAAAACTGGAATTATATTGCAGGATCACTGGATTTATACGGCAGGGTCACTGGATTTATACGTCAGTACCGCTGGACATATACGGCAATATCAATGAACATATACAGCAGTATCACTGGACAAATACGGCAGTATCACTGGACTGGACTTATACGACATTACCACTGGAATTATACGGCAGGATCACCGGATTTATACGGCAGTACAGCTGGACATATATGGCATTACCGCTGAACATATACGGCAGTATCACTGGACATATATGGCAGTATCACTGGACTGGATTTATACGCCAGTACCACTGGAATTATACTGCAGGATCACTGGATTTATACGGCAGTATCACCGGACCTATACTGCAGTACCGCTGGACATATACAGCAGTACAGCTGGACATACACGGCAGTACCGCTGGACGGTATCCGGACGGCTTATCGATCCAGCAAAGACCGACAACCAACAGATCGACAACCTAAAATCGAACTTAACTTGATCGACAACACTAAAAGGTCGACAAACATTACATCGACAACAACAATAGGTCGACAACACCATGTCCGACAACAAAACAACACCGACAAACACAACATAGACACATGACAACATCGACAACATGTTCACAGACAAAAGAAAACATAGAACGGAAATATCACAGACATCACAATCATCGACAACAAACATATAGACATTCAAACTGATCGACACGAAACATATATACAAACCAATAGTTCGATAATACACTCATAGACAAACACAAACCTAGACAACAAGAAACATAGACAACAAATAGATCGACAACAAACAGATCGACACAACATTAATAGACATCACATGGAACAGACACACCGTAAGATAGACAAACATAAAGGTCGACAACATTAAAACAGACAACAAACAGATCGACACAACATTAATAGACATCACATGGAACAGACTCACCGTAAGATAGACAAACATAAAGGTCGACAACACTAAAACAGACAACAAACAGATCGACACAACATTAATAGACATAACAATAATAGACCTACCAATATTTCTACACTTTCCTCTTATGCGTGGAACTACAAGTCCAAGGCTGCCCGCCAATCTCCCACAAGCCTTTACCCACTGCCGCCAATCATTCCCTGCATGGTACACTATCCCCCCCCCCCCCCCCATCCCTGCGCACCCCTCTATTTCTGGACGTACACTCCTATGTGTTCTCTTCACACCCCACCCCCCTGCACCCCATCAGGCGTCTTGCATTAGACGCTACCCCCGTTGATAGCTTCAGCCGCCCGACTCTCCTCTTATGCCTGGAACTACAAGTCCAAGGCTGACCCCCAAGCTCCCACAAGCCTCTTATACCTGGAACTACAAGTCCAAGGCTGACCGCCAAGCTCCCACAAGCCTCTTATGCCTGGAACTACAAGTCCAAGGCTGACCGCCAAGCTCCCACAAGCCTTTACCCACTGCCGTCAATTATTCCCTGCATGGTACACTATCCCCCCCCCATCCCTGCGCACCCCATCAGGCGTCTTGCATTAGACGCTACCCCCGTTAATAGCTTCATCCGCCCGACTCTCCTCTTCTGCCTGGAACTACAAGTCCAAGGCTGACCGCCAAGCTCCCACAAGCCTTTACCCACTGCCGTCAATTATTCCCTGCATGGTACACTAGCCCCCCCCATCCCTGCGCACCCCATCAGGCGTCTTGCATCAGACGCTACCCCGCTAATAGATTCAGCCGCCCGACTTTCCTCTTATGCGTGGAACTACAAGTACAAGGCTGCCCGACAATCTCCCACAAGCCTTTACCCACTGCCGTCAATCATTCCCTGCATGGTACACTATCCCCCCCCCCCCCCCCCATCCCTGCGCACCCCTCTATTTCTGGACGTACACTCCTATGTGTTCTCTTCACACCCCACCCCCCTGCACCCCATCAGGCGTCTTGCATTAGACGCTACCCCCGTTAATAGCTTCAGCCGCCCGACTCTCCTCTTATGCCTGGAAATACAAGTCCAAGGCTGACCGCCAAGCTCCCACAAGCCTCTTATGCCTGGAACTACAAGTACAAGGCTGACCGCCAAGCTCCCACAAGCCTCTTATGCCTGGAACTACAAGTACAAGGCTGACCGCCAAGCTCCCACAAGCCTCTTATGCCTGGAACTACAAGTCCAAGGCTGACCGCCAAGCTCCCACAAGCCTTTACCCACTGCCGTCAATTATTCCCTGCATGGTACACTATCCCCCCCCCCATCCCTGCGCACCCCATCAGGCGTCTTGCATTAGACGCTACCCCCGTTAATAGCTTCAGCCGCCCGACTCTCCTCTTATGCCTGGAACTACAAGTCCAAGGCTGACCGCCAAGCTCCCACAAGCCTTTACCCACTGCCGTCAATCATTCCCTGCATGGTACACTATCCCCCCCCCCCCCTCCCTGCGCACCCATACTAAACAAATTAAATCATGTTTATGTCTCCCTTACACCCCTATCTGTAGACTCCAAGTCTCTTACATACAAACACCATACTAATCCGAGTCACATAAAGTTCACCACTTATCTTATTGTCTCCTCCAGACCCCATGTCTCTCCTGTCAAAACCTTTGAATGATCACGCACCCAAGAACATGTTGGGTGCGTGTTGTTTTCAAACTCCAAATAATAAAACCCCCCCCCAGACTATTCTATGCACCCTCATTGAAGTCATCACCCTTCCCAAATTTACACCCCCCCCAATCCATCCAAAATGAAAAGCTTCCTCCGCTAATTTCCAAATCAAATACCCTCCTCTAAAGCATGGAACTACAAGTCCAAGGCTGCCCGCCAATCTCCCACAAGCCTTTACCCACTGCCGCCAATCATTCCCTGCATGGTACACTATCCCCCCCCCCCCCCCCCATCCCTGCGCACCCCTCTATTTTTGGACGTACACTCCTATGTGTTCTCTTCACACCCCACCCCCCTGCACCCCATCAGGCGTCTTGCATTAGACGCTACCCCCCGTTAATAGCTTCAGCCGCCCGACTCTCCTCTTATGCCTGGAACTACAAGTCCAAGGCTGACCGCCAAGCTCCCACAAGCCTTTACCCACTGCCGTCAATTATTCCCTGCATGGTACACTAGCCCCCCCCATCCCTGCGCACCCCATCAGGCGTCTTGCATCAGACGCTACCCCCGTTAATAGCTTCAGCCGCCCGACTCTCCTCTTATGCCTGGAACTACAAGTCCAAGGCTGACCGCCAAGCTCCCACAAGCCTTTACCCACTGCCGTCAATTATTCCCTGCATGGTACACTAGCCCCCCCCATCCCTGCGCACCCCATCAGGCGTCTTGCATCAGACGCTACCCCGCTAATAGATTCAGCCGCCCGACTTTCCTCTTATGCGTGGAACTACAAGTACAAGGCTGCCCGACAATCTCCCACAAGCCTTTACCCACTGCCGTCAATCATTCCCTGCATGGTACACTTTCCCCCCCCCCCCCCATCCCTGCGCACCCCTCTATTTCTGGACGTACACTCCTATGTGTTCTCTTCACACCCCACCCCCCTGCACCCCATCAGGCGTCTTGCATTAGACGCTACCCCCGTTAATAGCTTCAGCCGCCCGACTCTCCTCTTATGCCTGGAAATACAAGTCCAAGGCTGACCGCCAAGCTCCCACAAGCCTCTTATGCCTGGAACTACAAGTACAAGGCTGACCGCCAAGCTCCCACAAGCCTCTTATGCCTGGAACTACAAGTACAAGGCTGACCGCCAAGCTCCCACAAGCCTCTTATGCCTGGAACTACAAGTCCAAGGCTGACCGCCAAGCTCCCACAAGCCTTTACCCACTGCCGTCAATTATTCCCTGCATGGTACACTATCCCCCCCCCCATCCCTGCCCACCCCATCAGGCGTCTTGCATTAGACGCTACCCCCGTTAATAGCTTCAGCCGCCCGACTCTCCTCTTATGCCTGGAACTACAAGTCCAAGGCTGACCGCCAAGCTCCCACAAGCCTTTACCCACTGCCGTCAATCATTCCCTGCATGGTACACTATCCCCCCCCCCCCCTCCCTGCGCACCCATACTAAACAAATTAAATCATGTTTATGTCTCCCTTACACCCCTATCTGTAGACTCCAAGTCTCTTACATACAAACACCATACTAATCCGAGTCACATAAAGTTCACCACTTATCTTATTGTCTCCTCCAGACCCCATGTCTCTCCTGTCAAAACCTTTGAATGATCACGCACCCAAGAACATGTTGGGTGCGTGTTGTTTTCAAACTCCAAATAATAAAACCCCCCCCCAGACTATTCTATGCACCCTCATTGAAGTCATCACCCTTCCCAAATTTACACCCCCCCCAATCCATCCAAAATGAAAAGCTTCCTCCGCTAATTTCCAAATCAAATACCCTCCTCTAAAGCATGGAACTACAAGTCCAAGGCTGCCCGCCAATCTCCCACAAGCCTTTACCCACTGCCGCCAATCATTCCCTGCATGGTACACTATCCCCCCCCCCCCCCCCCATCCCTGCGCACCCCTCTATTTTTGGACGTACACTCCTATGTGTTCTCTTCACACCCCACCCCCCTGCACCCCATCAGGCGTCTTGCATTAGACGCTACCCCCGTTAATAGCTTCAGCCGCCCGACTCTCCTCTTATGCCTGGAACTACAAGTCCAAGGCTGACCGCCAAGCTCCCACAAGCCTTTACCCACTGCCGTCAATTATTCCCTGCATGGTACACTAGCCCCCCCCATCCCTGCGCACCCCATCAGGCGTCTTGCATCAGACGCTACCCCCGTTAATAGCTTCAGCCGCCCGACTCTCCTCTTATGCCTGGAACTACAAGTCCAAGGCTGACCGCCAAGCTCCCACAAGCCTTTACCCACTGCCGTCAATTATTCCCTGCATGGTACACTAGCCCCCCCCATCCCTGCGCACCCCATCAGGCGTCTTGCATTAGACGCTACCCCCGTTAATAGCTTCAGCCGCCCGACTCTCCTCTTATGCCTGGAACTACAAGTCCAAGGCTGACCGCCAAGCTCCCACAAGCCTTTACCCACTGCCGTCAATCATTCCCTGCATGGTACACTATCCCCCCCCCCCCCCTCCCTGCGCACCCATACTAAACAAATTAAATCATGTTTATGTCTCCCTTACACCCCTATCTGTAGACTCCAAGTCTCTTACATACAAACACCATACTAATCCGAGTCACATAAAGTTCACCACTTATCTTATTGTCTCCTCCAGACCCCATGTCTCTCCTGTCAAAACCTTTGAATGATCACGCACCCAAGAACATGTTGGGTGCGTGTTGTTTTCAAACTCCAAATAATAAAACCCCCCCCCAGACTATTCTATGCACCCTCATTGAAGTCATCACCCTTCCCAAATTTACACCCCCCCCAATCCATCCAAAATGAAAAGCTTCCTCCGCTAATTTCCAAATCAAATACCCTCCTCTAAAGCATGGAACTACAAGTCCAAGGCTGCCCGCCAATCTCCCACAAGCCTTTACCCACTGCCGCCAATCATTCCCTGCATGGTACACTATCCCCCCCCCCCCCCCCATCCCTGCGCACCCCTCTATTTTTGGACGTACACTCCTATGTGTTCTCTTCACACCCCACCCCCCTGCACCCCATCAGGCGTCTTGCATTAGACGCTACCCCCGTTAATAGCTTCAGCCGCCCGACTCTCCTCTTATGCCTGGAACTACAAGTCCAAGGCTGACCGCCAAGCTCCCACAAGCCTTTACCCACTGCCGTCAATTATTCCCTGCATGGTACACTAGCCCCCCCCATCCCTGCGCACCCCATCAGGCGTCTTGCATCAGACGCTACCCCGCTAATAGATTCAGCCGCCCGACTTTCCTCTTATGCGTGGAACTACAAGTACAAGGCTGCCCGACAATCTCCCACAAGCCTTTACCCACTGCCGTCAATCATTCCCTGCATGGTACACT
The DNA here is from genome assembly GCF_028390025.1 of Pseudophryne corroboree. Classification (NCBI taxonomy): domain Eukaryota; kingdom Metazoa; phylum Chordata; class Amphibia; order Anura; family Myobatrachidae; genus Pseudophryne; species Pseudophryne corroboree. The sequence goes on along the minus strand of NC_086445.1, from coordinate 201,895,641 downwards.
ATCCCCCCCCCCCCCCCCCATCCCTGCGCACCCCTCTATTTCTGGACGTACACTCCTATGTGTTCTCTTCACACCCCACCCCCCTGCACCCCATCAGGCGTCTTGCATTAGACGCTACCCCCGTTAATAGCTTCAGCCGCCCGACTCTCCTCTTATGCCTGGAAATACAAGTCCAAGGCTGACCGCCAAGCTCCCACAAGCCTCTTATGCCTGGAACTACAAGTACAAGGCTGACCGCCAAGCTCCCACAAGCCTCTTATGCCTGGAACTACAAGTACAAGGCTGACCGCCAAGCTCCCACAAGCCTCTTATGCCTGGAACTACAAGTCCAAGGCTGACCGCCAAGCTCCCACAAGCCTTTACCCACTGCCGTCAATTATTCCCTGCATGGTACACTATCCCCCCCCCCATCCCTGCCCACCCCATCAGGCGTCTTGCATTAGACGCTACCCCCGTTAATAGCTTCAGCCGCCCGACTCTCCTCTTATGCCTGGAACTACAAGTCCAAGGCTGACCGCCAAGCTCCCACAAGCCTTTACCCACTGCCGTCAATCATTCCCTGCATGGTACACTATCCCCCCCCCCCCCTCCCTGCGCACCCATACTAAACAAATTAAATCATGTTTATGTCTCCCTTACACCCCTATCTGTAGACTCCAAGTCTCTTACATACAAACACCATACTAATCCGAGTCACATAAAGTTCACCACTTATCTTATTGTCTCCTCCAGACCCCATGTCTCTCCTGTCAAAACCTTTGAATGATCACGCACCCAAGAACATGTTGGGTGCGTGTTGTTTTCAAACTCCAAATAATAAAACCCCCCCCCAGACTATTCTATGCACCCTCATTGAAGTCATCACCCTTCCCAAATTTACACCCCCCCCAATCCATCCAAAATGAAAAGCTTCCTCCGCTAATTTCCAAATCAAATACCCTCCTCTAAAGCATGGAACTACAAGTCCAAGGCTGCCCGCCAATCTCCCACAAGCCTTTACCCACTGCCGCCAATCATTCCCTGCATGGTACACTATCCCCCCCCCCCCCCCCATCCCTGCGCACCCCTCTATTTTTGGACGTACACTCCTATGTGTTCTCTTCACACCCCACCCCCCTGCACCCCATCAGGCGTCTTGCATTAGACGCTACCCCCGTTAATAGCTTCAGCCGCCCGACTCTCCTCTTATGCCTGGAACTACAAGTCCAAGGCTGACCGCCAAGCTCCCACAAGCCTTTACCCACTGCCGTCAATTATTCCCTGCATGGTACACTAGCCCCCCCCATCCCTGCGCACCCCATCAGGCGTCTTGCATCAGACGCTACCCCCGTTAATAGCTTCAGCCGCCCGACTCTCCTCTTATGCCTGGAACTACAAGTCCAAGGCTGACCGCCAAGCTCCCACAAGCCTTTACCCACTGCCGTCAATTATTCCCTGCATGGTACACTAGCCCCCCCCATCCCTGCGCACCCCATCAGGCGTCTTGCATCAGACGCTACCCCGCTAATAGATTCAGCCGCCCGACTTTCCTCTTATGCGTGGAACTACAAGTACAAGGCTGCCCGACAATCTCCCACAAGCCTTTACCCACTGCCGTCAATCATTCCCTGCATGGTACACTTTCCCCCCCCCCCCCCCATCCCTGCGCACCCCTCTATTTCTGGACGTACACTCCTATGTGTTCTCTTCACACCCCACCCCCCTGCACCCCATCAGGCGTCTTGCATTAGACGCTACCCCCGTTAATAGCTTCAGCCGCCCGACTCTCCTCTTATGCCTGGAAATACAAGTCCAAGGCTGACCGCCAAGCTCCCACAAGCCTCTTATGCCTGGAACTACAAGTACAAGGCTGACCGCCAAGCTCCCACAAGCCTCTTATGCCTGGAACTACAAGTACAAGGCTGACCGCCAAGCTCCCACAAGCCTCTTATGCCTGGAACTACAAGTCCAAGGCTGACCGCCAAGCTCCCACAAGCCTTTACCCACTGCCGTCAATTATTCCCTGCATGGTACACTATCCCCCCCCCCATCCCTGCCCACCCCATCAGGCGTCTTGCATTAGACGCTACCCCCGTTAATAGCTTCAGCCGCCCGACTCTCCTCTTATGCCTGGAACTACAAGTCCAAGGCTGACCGCCAAGCTCCCACAAGCCTTTACCCACTGCCGTCAATCATTCCCTGCATGGTACACTATCCCCCCCCCCCCCCCTCCCTGCGCACCCATACTAAACAAATTAAATCATGTTTATGTCTCCCTTACACCCCTATCTGTAGACTCCAAGTCTCTTACATACAAACACCATACTAATCCGAGTCACATAAAGTTCACCACTTATCTTATTGTCTCCTCCAGACCCCATGTCTCTCCTGTCAAAACCTTTGAATGATCACGCACCCAAGAACATGTTGGGTGCGTGTTGTTTTCAAACTCCAAATAATAAAACCCCCCCCCAGACTATTCTATGCACCCTCATTGAAGTCATCACCCTTCCCAAATTTACACCCCCCCCAATCCATCCAAAATGAAAAGCTTCCTCCGCTAATTTCCAAATCAAATACCCTCCTCTAAAGCATGGAACTACAAGTCCAAGGCTGCCCGCCAATCTCCCACAAGCCTTTACCCACTGCCGCCAATCATTCCCTGCATGGTACACTATCCCCCCCCCCCCCCCCCATCCCTGCGCACCCCTCTATTTTTGGACGTACACTCCTATGTGTTCTCTTCACACCCCACCCCCCTGCACCCCATCAGGCGTCTTGCATTAGACGCTACCCCCGTTAATAGCTTCAGCCGCCCGACTCTCCTCTTATGCCTGGAACTACAAGTCCAAGGCTGACCGCCAAGCTCCCACAAGCCTTTACCCACTGCCGTCAATTATTCCCTGCATGGTACACTAGCCCCCCCCATCCCTGCGCACCCCATCAGGCGTCTTGCATCAGACGCTACCCCCGTTAATAGCTTCAGCCGCCCGACTCTCCTCTTATGCCTGGAACTACAAGTCCAAGGCTGACCGCCAAGCTCCCACAAGCCTTTACCCACTGCAGTCAATTATTCCCTGCATGGTACACTAGCCCCCCCCATCCCTGCGCACCCCATCAGGCGTCTTGCATTAGACGCTACCCCCGTTAATAGCTTCAGCCGCCCGACTCTCCTCTTATGCCTGGAACTACAAGTCCAAGGCTGACCGCCAAGCTCCCACAAGCCTTTACCCACTGCCGTCAATCATTCCCTGCATGGTACACTATCCCCCCCCCCCCCCCTCCCTGCGCACCCATACTAAACAAATTAAATCATGTTTATGTCTCCCTTACACCCCTATCTGTAGACTCCAAGTCTCTTACATACAAACACCATACTAATCCGAGTCACATAAAGTTCACCACTTATCTTATTGTCTCCTCCAGACCCCATGTCTCTCCTGTCAAAACCTTTGAATGATCACGCACCCAAGAACATGTTGGGTGCGTGTTGTTTTCAAACTCCAAATAATAAAACCCCCCCCCAGACTATTCTATGCACCCTCATTGAAGTCATCACCCTTCCCAAATTTACACCCCCCCCAATCCATCCAAAATGAAAAGCTTCCTCCGCTAATTTCCAAATCAAATACCCTCCTCTAAAGCATGGAACTACAAGTCCAAGGCTGCCCGCCAATCTCCCACAAGCCTTTACCCACTGCCGCCAATCATTCCCTGCATGGTACACTATCCCCCCCCCCCCCCCCATCCCTGCGCACCCCTCTATTTTTGGACGTACACTCCTATGTGTTCTCTTCACACCCCACCCCCCTGCACCCCATCAGGCGTCTTGCATTAGACGCTACCCCCGTTAATAGCTTCAGCCGCCCGACTCTCCTCTTATGCCTGGAACTACAAGTCCAAGGCTGACCGCCAAGCTCCCACAAGCCTTTACCCACTGCCGTCAATTATTCCCTGCATGGTACACTAGCCCCCCCCATCCCTGCGCACCCCATCAGGCGTCTTGCATCAGACGCTACCCCGCTAATAGATTCAGCCGCCCGACTTTCCTCTTATGCGTGGAACTACAAGTACAAGGCTGCCCGACAATCTCCCACAAGCCTTTACCCACTGCCGTCAATCATTCCCTGCATGGTACACTATCCCCCCCCCCCCCCCCATCCCTGCGCACCCCTCTATTTCTGGACGTACACTCCTATGTGTTCTCTTCACACCCCACCCCCCTGCACCCCATCAGGCGTCTTGCATTAGACGCTACCCCCGTTAATAGCTTCAGCCGCCCGACTCTCCTCTTATGCCTGGAAATACAAGTCCAAGGCTGACCGCCAAGCTCCCACAAGCCTCTTATGCCTGGAACTACAAGTACAAGGCTGACCGCCAAGCTCCCACAAGCCTCTTATGCCTGGAACTACAAGTACAAGGCTGACCGCCAAGCTCCCACAAGCCTCTTATGCCTGGAACTACAAGTCCAAGGCTGACCGCCAAGCTCCCACAAGCCTTTACCCACTGCCGTCAATTATTCCCTGCATGGTACACTATCCCCCCCCCCATCCCTGCCCACCCCATCAGGCGTCTTGCATTAGACGCTACCCCCGTTAATAGCTTCAGCCGCCCGACTCTCCTCTTATGCCTGGAACTACAAGTCCAAGGCTGACCGCCAAGCTCCCACAAGCCTTTACCCACTGCCGTCAATCATTCCCTGCATGGTACACTATCCCCCCCCCCCCCTCCCTGCGCACCCATACTAAACAAATTAAATCATGTTTATGTCTCCCTTACACCCCTATCTGTAGACTCCAAGTCTCTTACATACAAACACCATACTAATCCGAGTCACATAAAGTTCACCACTTATCTTATTGTCTCCTCCAGACCCCATGTCTCTCCTGTCAAAACCTTTGAATGATCACGCACCCAAGAACATGTTGGGTGCGTGTTGTTTTCAAACTCCAAATAATAAAACCCCCCCCCAGACTATTCTATGCACCCTCATTGAAGTCATCACCCTTCCCAAATTTACACCCCCCCCAATCCATCCAAAATGAAAAGCTTCCTCCGCTAATTTCCAAATCAAATACCCTCCTCTAAAGCATGGAACTACAAGTCCAAGGCTGCCCGCCAATCTCCCACAAGCCTTTACCCACTGCCGCCAATCATTCCCTGCATGGTACACTATCCCCCCCCCCCCACCCATCCCTGCGCACCCCTCTATTTCTGGACGTACACTCCCATTCTTCTCATACCTCCCCCTGTACCCCTTTATGTGCCTCTAATGAGACTCTGGCACCTACAAAGTTATTTCTATTGCGTGTCGCTACAAGTCTCATTCCGGACCATGAACAATCGTATGACGGCACTCTCCATATATTATTGACAAACCTCTCTAAGTATACATTTTTTATATTTTATACTAGTATAGGTATGTATCCTAATAAAAGTTTTTTATTTAAATCCAATCAATATCCCAACGTTTTACCCTTAAAAAATATTTGTTAATTTTAACCCTCCCACTTATTTAAATTTAAAGTTTTGGCCATTGGTTACATTTGAATATATTTTAACTCTCCTCCCTCTTCAAAATGCTATAAAGAGTTACTCTTAGCTCAGGTCTACATAATCGACATTCATCCAGCCTTCTGATCAAGTACTCATTCGTATTTCAACTATGGCTGATGAACCTTCATGTCGTTTGGTTCCTTCTACAAGAGGAATGCTCTTAAACATAGACGGATATCTTTTGGCAAAAAACAAGCAGCGTGGTGATGTCGTCTATTGGCACTGCACAGAGAGGAAGACCGGCCCTTGTTCATGTTTTGCAAAGACGACCATTGTTGCAGGACAGCACCAACTTAATACTCATGGAGAACATACTCATACTCCGAAGGCTGAAAAAACAGATGTTGCCATTGCCAAGGCATCAATAAAGCAACGTGCAAGGGATACCAATGATCCACCATCTGTAATAATTCAAGCGGTTACTGCCCAAATGCCGTCTACTAGTGCTGCCTGTCTTCCTAACAGTGAATCCCTCCGTAAACTTGTGAAAAGGGTAAGGAGAGCGGATTGCCCACCTGAGCCAACCACACTCGATGATATTGATATCCCACATAATTTGGAATACATTGATGGGATAAAATTTCTTGGAAAGGACAGTACTTTCCACAACGAAAGGACACTATTATTCAGTACAGAAGCTAACTTGCGGAAGCTTCATGAGGCACCGTATTGGGTAATGGATGGCACTTTCAAAACGTGTCCAACCCTATTTAGACAAATATACTCAATTCATGCTATGGTTGGCACAGATGACAGTACGCAACGCTTCGTCCCACTGGTCTATGGATTGCTTAGTAGCAAAAGTGAGGTTTGTTATATCCGTTTTTTAGAAGACCTACAGGATTATGCACAGGAATATGATATTCTATTTTCTCCTCTTTACATTTTGACAGATTTTGAGAATGCTGCAATACAAGCAGCTAAACAAGTTTTTCCGAGTAGCACACATAAGTGTTGCTTGTTTCATTTAGGTCAAAATATTTGGCGAAAAATTCAATCATGTGGCTTATCTGTACAATATGGACGTGATCATGCTTTTGCTATGAAACTTAGGAACCTTCAGGCACTTTCCTTCCTCCCAGCAGACGAAATCCCTGCTGCATTTGAACAATTAAAATCAGAAATGCCTCCTAATGCTGCTACATTAGTAACTTATTTTGAGGAGACATATATATTGGGGCGGCTTAGAGAACGAACCAGAAGTCAAAACAGATGTCCCCCACTGTTTCCACCATGCATGTGGTCAGTGCATGACAATATGGTTGGTGGGATTCCAAGGACCCAAAATAAGTTGGAAGGATGGCACAGGAGATGGAATATTCTCCTGGGAGAGAAAAAGTTTGGAGTCTACAAACTTATCTCCTATCTTCACAAGGAGCAACAAATGACCACCAAGCTCATTGAAAAAGTAACCTTTAATGTTGCCCGAACACCAACCAAACGTGAAAATACTGCTCGAGAAGATGCACTACAGAAATGTTTTGCCCAACTTGGTTTCATAGATTTGATGGAATTTCTAAATGCCATTGCCTTCCATCTCAAGTTGGAGTAACTTTAAAACTAATTCTAAACATAGTTATTTTTTCATTTTAAAGTTAAGTTTCATATTTTCTATGGTTTATTTTTCATTAGTTGACTTTCAATCATTTAAAATACCATAAAAAAAAAACCACTTTTCACATATTGAATTTTCGGGTGCTATCATTACTGGTAAGTAGAATTTTTATAATTATAGAAATTAACTATTATTCAAGTATTTTCTACATTATGTTTTCCATTCTAAAATATACATCAATCAAAAATCTCTAGCTATATTTTAAAGATTTAAAATATAATGGTTTCCCATTTCAGTTTAGCACAGTTGTACCCATGTAATGTTTTTCATAAAGTTTCCCTTCATTAATTTTAACATAAATTTTATTAATATTCTTCAATTAAAACAATTATATTGTTTATCAAACAGATTTACAATATTTTCTATATCAAAACAAATATATATATATATTTGGTTGCACCATTTTTGAAATCCTATTTTTACTGCAACGGTTAGATTTTTTTATTTGCCTAATTCATGGTGTACATGCTGTGGTTCTCCATTTGCTGTTGAAATAAACATCCCAGCATGCACTCTCACAGGTTTGCTTTTATTATATTTAAACATGTTGTCCATGCTTGCTGGGAGGTGTATTTAAAATGCCGAAGGAAACCATGGACTAGGTAATGGTTAGGCAACCTTTGTCTCACCAACTTCTGTGTAACTAAACTACCCAGCATGCACTGCCACAGTGTTGGCATCACTATAATAAAAAAAAAGTTTAAAGGCATGCAGTATGCTGTGGTTCCATAACTCATTTAGACACATGCTGTGTTATCCTGGCCTTATCCTTATGAAATAACTGTTTTTAACACAATGAGATAAATTCTAATTTATGTATAAACTGTAAAAATGCAAAACAGTGATAGGTATTAATTAAATTATTAATGTTTTCTTGTGCATGTAACATACTAAATATTATGATTGGTTAATAACAATCTTACATTGTTACACCTCATTTCTCAAACAAGCAATACCCCCTTCCCTTAAATTTGATTATTTTTTTAAATTATAAAGAATTTATTAGCACACAAATGTCAATATAGTATAGTAGACACTAACTCTAAATTGATGTAACTGTAATGGTCTGCATGCAGGCTCAATCTAGCAGCAGCGATAGCGATGTTCGTCACCGCGCATCGCTATCGCAGAGGGGGCTACACACGAGTGATATGTGCAGAAAATCTAATCAATCTAGTCAGATTGATTAGATTTTAGCCATGGATCTCTCCATGAGTACCCCCCTTAATATTGCTCTCTAAATTGTATACAATTTCAAAGTGCATATCAACTATTCTAAACATTTGCTAACTTTTCTGCATTGCTAATATATTTACTCAATTTTTTTAAATTAGTTTACTGTTCTGACCTCCCAATCATCATCTGCAAGCCAAAGAAGATTTTTTCTCCTTATTACTTTCCAGGTAATATGCATTTTAAAACAATTTGATGTAGATAATTTGTCTTCTATTTATGTACCTTAATCATCTGTTCTAATGTAATAGTTTAATCTTGACATTGTTAATTATATTTTTTTTTCACCTAAACTAGTTATCTTGTTTGCCCTTCCAATCAACTGCAATCCGCTGATTAGGACTCCTCATTATTTGGTTTTGCGGTAACTATACCTATTGAAACAGTTTTTATCATTTTTATATTTAGCCTGTTTACGTACTTTAATCAGCTCTTAACAAAACATATTACATACATTAAATAATATTTTTAATTTATTTCTTACATAATCTTGTTAACTGTTATGACCTTTGAAATGTCTGATATCCATATCTTCATTTTTAGATTCATTCCTTTTTTTTTATTTAATTATAATTCTAAACTAAATTGTACTTCTAACATGAATCCTGGAATCATGTACCTTTAAAAATATTAACATATCTAAAATGAACATATTTGCTTTACCTATACACTAATATATATATTACTACACAGGACCATATCTCTAACTTTGGAAATGCCTAGTATGGATCCACTCTCTATTGTTAATATTACATAACAATAAAATATTATTCAACTGAATATATTTATTTGAAAAAATATCATATTTAACTATATTGTTATGACAGCAATATATTTAACATTTTCCTATTGAATTATTTTAAACAATAACCAAAATCAAATGTTCGTAATTTTTATCCATCATTAATATAAACACTGTCAGATTAGGATGGCAATAGTATTTCCACATCTTCTTCAGAAACTGTGTATATTTACCAAAATATAGTACAATAATAAAATTATACAATACTAATAAAACTGTGTAATATCTCTCAATGTTTGGGTATTAAAGTTGACAGATTTTTACCCTTAATGTAAACTAAAAAAAAATTACTCTTAGATTAACAAATATGAAAAAAAATTTTTTTTTTGTTTTTATATTATTATATAGAAAACACGTAAAAAAAATTCCTTTTTTAAATTTTTTTATTGAATCATCATTGTTTGTGCACACAGTGTATGACTATTTTTTTTTCAATACAGGAAAAGAAACTTGATCCACAATGAATCCACAACAAAGAATATGAAAACCATCTTGATCCTACATAACATAATCTGATGCGGTGATATTATTCTTATTAATCTTTATTATAGAAACATATACAATATATTTTTTTCAAGATTTATTTATAAATCTATTACCAGTTATAATATGTTAACCTGTTCAAAGTTCACCCTTTAGAAAATAAAAGTTTTATTCATTGAAAATACTATGTTAGCTTATTGTTTTTATTATTATTCCTCATACTTACAGCACCCTAAAACTTAAATGACGCAATATGTGGGAAATACATACGCGTGTATGTCTTTGAGGGAAACATGGGAAATGATGATAGCGTCAATTGGCTAGATGGTTTACGCCATCAAAGAACCATATATATTTGCTAATCTGATCCCATCCTTACCTTCATAATTTTAATTTCCAATTCCAATTTTTTATATATCAATATTAAAAATTTACTATTTTGCGAGTTTGGAAGCAAATTTGTGTAATGTGTACATTAAACACACAAATATGTTCCGATTGGTAATCTATTCAAATATTATTGCAAATACAATTAGAATATATAAATAGTGGGAGCGCAGAATGAATCCAATATATTATTTTATTTAAAATATTAATATGTCATCCACATAAAAATGCAGTACATGAACTAGCCTAAGAAAAAACAATTGATATTATATAAATGTAAACGAGACTGCCATATCTCCTGAACAAATATGAATAAAAATCCTTTAATAAACCCTAGTTAGGGCTGCATTAATGCTTCATGAAAATCAGCCGTGCGTCCACGAGCTGAAATGATTGTAAAAAGGAGACTGCTAAAAAGTGCCTCTGTTATAAGTCACTGTCCTCCTTATACACAATAGAATCTCATTGGTAGAGAGTGTCCCAGTACTGGACTTGCGGACAACCGTGCTGTAGTATTATGTGGCAAATGGATAGTGATGGTCAAATTCTATTTGTGGTATATCACCTGATGTAGAAGCCTCTCCGTCAAAGGCGCTGTACTGAGCCGGGTTTGCTGGGGCTCTGTGCAGTGAACGTACAGCTGGTCTCGTCACCGGTGTACCATCCAGATGAACACGGTAGTTTAATTCTGCTGAAGGATGCTGTACCAGTCTGGATATGCAACAGTGTAAAAATACTGGAGCAGCAGATTCTCCGTCCGCTGGTGGAAAAATCTGTATTAATTGCGGCTACGGTCCACTGGATGCATGCGGGTCACAGGGTGTTAAGAGAATATAGCAGTCCAAATGAGGTACTTCAAAGGAGTACCTTAACGCGTTTCTCGTCCCACAACGCTGGCCGTTTCATCAGAAGGAAATGAATTTTATTTCATTTCAAAGGTACTCCTTTGAAGGACCTCATTTGGACTGCTATATTCTCCTGACACCCTGTGAGCCGCATGCATCGAGTGGACCGTAGCCGCAATTAATACGGATTTTTACACCAGCGGACGGAGAATCTGCTGCTCCAGTATTTTTACACTGTTGCATATCCAGACTGGTACAGCATCCTTCAGCAGAATTAAACTACCGTGTTCATCTGGATGGTACACCGGTGACGAGACCAGCTGTACGTTCACTGCACAGAGCCCCAGCAAACCCGGCTCAGTACAGCGCCTTTGACGGAGAGGCTTCTACATCAGGTGATATACCACAAATAGAATTTGACCATCACTATCCATTTGCCACAGAATACTACAGCACGGTTGTCCGCAAGTCCAGTACTGGGACACTCTCTACCAATGAGATTCTATTGTGTATAAGGAGGACAGTGACTTATAACAGAGGCACTTTTTAGCAGTCTCCTTTTTACAATCATTTCAGCTCGTGGACGCACGGCTGATTTTCATGAAGCATTAATGCAGCCCTAACTAGGGTTTATTAAAGGTTTTTTATTCATATTTGTTCAGGAGATATGGCAGTCTCGTTTACATTTATATAATATCAATTGTTTTTTCTGAGGCTAGTTCATGTACTGCATTTTTATGTGGATGACATATTAATATTTTAAATAAAACAATATATTGGATTCATTCTGCGCTCCCACTCTTTCTTTTTTCACACTCACTTTGATCCATTGTTGGGGCAGCCCGCCCACAACTGGTGAGCAGCCGCCTGAATCCAACTACATATAGTGTGTGTATTTTAGAGCGCAAATCTTTTGTATATATTTTTTGAATATATAAATGCATTGTTAAGCAAATGCAAATTATTAACAATACAAAACTTGCAATAATTTTTTTGGGATATTATTAGAATATAAATTATATATATATGCATGAACAATCACTGTAATATGGAATATGTGTCTGTACATATATTTTCTCTATTTTTATCTTGAACATATTAGTATGTGAACCCCACCAACATGAACAAACCAAAACAAAACAAAATAAATTTAGAACATTTTCAGGAATGCACGACTTGAAGTATCTCAGAAAGTATATTCCTATTATCGATTTGTCTTTTCAAACAGGACACATGGATGACTCTGTATCCCTCTGTCTTCAGTTCCTTCACCCTGGCTCGCAAGACCGTTTGTGACATATCTAAAAATGAAGTAAAACAGGTAAGTTCTTGAAAGTTAATTTCCATACTTTTGTCCACCTTATCTTTAACTGTAGTCTTCATTTTAAAAGAAATGCAAGGTTTAAAGGTAACAACCCTAATTATAATAAAATATTACAATATATATTTCTCATTGTGACTCTAGATCAGTAGTGCACCGAAGATTTTTCCATCATTTGTATTAGCAATGGTTAAGTTAAAGATATACAAGCACTATAGTAATGGGTTCCATCATAAATTATGTTTCACGGCACAGACAAAATTATCATGTCCAAACAACCCCAAAATATTGCAAAAATCACCATTCAATGGAAGCACTACTGACTAATAAAATACATTCTGAAAGAATGCATTTCTTGGACAAAGCAATGCCGTATGTCTGAGTTTAATTTATTAGTCTGCGGTGCCGATGTTTGATGTATGTATATATATATATATATATATATATATATATATATATATATATATAGTGTCAGTTTGTACTGTGCTCCAAACAATAAATACAATATGCTGCAGTGACCTCCTCGTCAGCTTGGCATAAGATGACTATGTAGATGAAAGGTAATCGGCTGCACTCACACTGCCGTATTCAATGATGCAAAAAGTGTCCCTTTATTGCCTACATGTTTTGTTAAAAATCCCCTTCTTCAGGGACAGATTTCTGTCCAAATAACTTGAAAATATCTACATATATTTAAAAGTTTATTATATCCTGTTTAACACTCTTCTTCCTTATGTCTTTACTCTTTTTTTATTTGTTTTCCTTTTATATTTCAGGCAACTTTGTCTACATGTGTGTTTCCAGAGCTCTGGTCCTCTACATAAAACAAAGATATTTGTATGCTACATGCCAGCATTTTGCTTATACTCCACTCTTGTGATGTCTAAACTTGTAGCCTATAACACTCTGCTAAGACTGTATCCAAAGTAAATCAAATGATGTTTTTTTTTTGAAAAATTTACAAACCATACACAAAATTACAATAGAAAATCAATGTAGGATTAACTTAGTTTCCTATTGAGTTTGGTGATTCAAACTCACAATTTGAATAAGAAGCCTATGGCTAAAACTAATTAAAAATAATAAATGTTAGTGTTATATGTAGGATTTTTTAAGTGCAGGATGATGATCGTTGAGTAGGGCACATTTGTTATCTTGAGGAAACACATTTTTTATGTTACGTTTTTCAAAAAAAGCATAGCACATATGTCTCACCATATTTAGTTATCTGATAATGCAATCTATATACATTTATTAATTACCTTTAATATTTAAGCTTCATCCTCATCGTTAGCTTCCTGTCTCTTCCAATGTTGAATTTGAATATTTGCACGCTCTAATCTGACTCGAAGATCCATATTCTCATCATAGCTTGAGCTAGGTC